>NW_019731277.1:229474-230666 GCF_002891405.2 Cryptotermes secundus | reverse complement strand
ATGGCCTAGGTAATGTCCATCCTGCCCTCTATAGCGCCATCTGTTATCAGACTCTGCGGTGAACATAATGTAAGTCGGCATGTGGCGCCTCCATCGGCATTCCAGCGAACTCTTTGCAACTGGCGTGGAGCGAACGTTACATTACTTCTTGCGCGCGCTCTTATGTGTATATAGAAATGGAGAGATGAAGTTATTGAGCCGACAGAGCATGGGGTTCAAGTCCCAGTATCTCAGATACCATTTGACTTACCCTCAAAATACCTGAAAGTGTTAGACAGCGCGGAGAATGTGATCGATATTCTTTATATTACCCGTCTAAATTATCCCACCGTAAGTAATCTCCTACTTTAAGCTGTCTTTAGCTGTATACGAACTACATATTAAATTGGGATTGTTAGGAATTGATATCCATCGAAATGGACGGTTAATAACGTTTAGTGTAGACGCCCAAATTTCATCAAAATCTGCTGAATAATAAAGGAGATGAAATGTGAGGACCGACAGACGAAGAGTTATGGCAATTCTATTATGCGTTCACTCACTTTGNATTGTAAAAAAAAATGCAGAGTCCATCTATCCCTCATTTATCATAGACATCATTAGCTCGGCAACAGCATCCGCAAACAATAGAGGAGATCAAATTTCAGGCCTGAGCTTGAATATAGTTTCAGTTATTAAAAAGTTATTTTTTCCCCCTACGAACACGTAAACCTATATAAGAATAGCAGAGAAACATTGCGTCTGATTCTAATTAATGACTAAATGGGTTTTCGAGCAGTGGTAGGAAACCCGCTGTCCACATACCCCCATAGGCGTGGTCTAGTCTGGCTGAATATTGACTTAAACCGAATTGGGTACCGTCTTTTCGGTTGTGACGGTATGTAATGTGTGAACATTTTTCGTCCTCACAGAGACATATGTTGTCTCCGTTAGAATCGCTTTGCTTCCTGCTTGCTGGTTACTTGTCTGGCTTATTGTTCGACCGTGAAAATGGAAGCATTGTGTTCCTTCGAAACATATTGAGCTTATATTTCAGAAATCGATGTCATTTTATATATAAGAGCCGTGTAACAGGGAGGTGAAAGCGCGAAAATTACGCAGCTTCGGCTTACCATGATAACTTTCATGAAGGTAAAGCGAGCAATCTACTGTATCGTGTCTATTGTGTGAATACTGATACTCGTATTTTTTT
>NW_019731277.1:225166-228473 GCF_002891405.2 Cryptotermes secundus | reverse complement strand
ATGGCCTAGGTAATGTCCATCCTGCCCTCTATAGCGCCATCTGTTATCAGACTCTGCGGTGAACATAATGTAAGTCGGCATGTGGCGCCTCCATCGGCATTCCAGCGAACTCTTTGCAACTGGCGTGGAGCGAACGTTACATTACTTCTTGCGCGCGCTCTTATGTGTATATAGAAATGGAGAGATGAAGTTATTGAGCCGACAGAGCATGGGGTTCAAGTCCCAGTATCTCAGATACCATTTGACTTACCCTCAAAATACCTGAAAGTGTTAGACAGCGCGGAGAATGTGATCGATATTCTTTATATTACCCGTCTAAATTATCCCACCGTAAGTAATCTCCTACTTTAAGCTGTCTTTAGCTGTATACGAACTACATATTAAATTGGGATTGTTAGGAATTGATATCCATCGAAATGGACGGTTAATAACGTTTAGTGTAGACGCCCAAATTTCATCAAAATCTGCTGAATAATAAAGGAGATGAAATGTGAGGACCGACAGACGAAGAGTTATGGCAATTCTATTATGCGTTCACTCACTTTGGCGGTTTGCTTCTTGCTGTCATACCGAACTTCGCTGTATAGTGGACCTCAGTCTTGCTTTGTATTCAGAAGGTCCAGCTTTCGAATATCGGCCCGGAAACCTGCTATCCTGACTTGAGATTTTTCATGGTTTTACTCTGTCCCTAGAGAAAAATTCCGGGATTTGACGTAGGTGGGAGAATATTAAAATGTATCTTAGAGAAAAAGGATACGACGATACGGATTGGATCGATCTGGCTCAGGGTAGGGGCCAGTGGCGGGCTCTTGTGAACACGGTGATGAACATTCGGATTCTGTAAATTGTTTGGAAGTTCTTGAGTGGCTGAGCGACTGGTGACTTCTGAAGAAGGGCTCAGCTCCCTGGAGTTTGTTAGTACCTGAAATTATGCCACAACCGTTTCCTAACTAATGTCTTCCAATTCATTATTCACTGTCCATCCTATCATTCGACGCTATACAATCTGAACTACTGACGTCATTAAATAAACAATAAATAATAAATATTCCATCGTGTTGAGTGACGAAGTTACCATTCAACGCTTTGTAGTATGTACTGCTGGCGCTTTTCAGTAAATATAAAATAAAAATTCCCTGTCATTGATTTTCTGGCCGTACATCGTTCTATTTTTATTCAAAACGACGTTTCGGCGACAGGATTCTGATCTATGTCCTTGGGTAAAAATCATACGAAGTTTTNACGGAAACAGATCCAGTTTCCGAAACGTGTTCTTTCGTGTTTTATATAACACTGCGCGATGGACGAAGTAAAAAAAAATCCTAAATGTTGTACACCATCTTCAGAACCCTTTAGAATCTGTTGGCAGTTTATGATTGACNAAAAAAAAAAAAAAGATATATTCAACCACGTGCACGAGACCTTGCATCTGTGGTGGATAGTGTGCACAAAATTAGCAGTCATATTTTCGTATTTAATAATCACGAACTTTTAGATCTTCCTGTTGATCAGTGGAGCCAGATTAACGGATATGACGTCACACATGCTCTTGTAAGCAGCATCTTGAAGGTCTGGATATGGAATATAATATCTAAAGCATATGTTGTCTGTTCTGATTTTATGCCCACGGGTTTCCATTACAAAAAAAATGNTGGCCCTGGGGTCGACTCAGCCTCTAACAGAAATGAGTACCAGGAATCTTCCTGGGGGTAAAGGGTGGTCAGCGCGTAAGGCTGTCCTCACAACCATCTGTGAGCCGATTGTGTAGAAAATGTGNTGCACTTCCCATGCCGCCGCATTTGCTTGTACTCTATCCGACTGTATTGTGTAAGAACGCTTTTTGTTTCTGTCTTGTATCTCCTAAAAGTATTTCCCCTTGATAGAGACAGGAGCCGGGATAGCTCAGGCGGTATAACGATTAGCTGCGGGCTGGATGACCGAGGGTTCTGAGTTCAAGTTCNCACAACCCTATGGGCCTCCATGGCCTGTTACAGGGATGGTTTTACCATTTATATATATCAGGTTTCCAGTTAAATTATCAACGGGTGTTACAGTAGTTCTTCCCAAATTTCCGTAGGTCGAATTTTCGATCCTCATCGTGAATGTTATTGTTGTGGTTTGTGGTTTTATTAAGGGCAATACTCTACTAATACGGTCACACTGTATTTCTGAATGTCCTGTTACGTGAAGCACTGCTGATCGATTGCTGTACCTTACTTATTCGTGTCGTAGTTAAGAATGTCGAAACACAGTTCGAGGTCATTATTTATGTTTTGTAACTACGTACTTCCATGTGCGTGTCTGCAGTTCCTAGGGAGAACTGTACGATAGCACGTGATCGGCATTCGTTTCTTAGTTTCCCAACATAATACCCGTTGAAATTCCAACGAAAAATATTTGCTTTATGAACATCACACGTAGTTCGTTGTGATCCACTGCTATACATTATAACCCGTGAAAGATACTTAGATTTCATTAGATATACATGCTAGGCATGAGAGTTCTGGAAAGAGAATTTGGTTTTTTTTTTCAATATATATATATATATATGTATATATAAATGGCCTAGGTAATGTCCATCCTGCCCTCTATAGCGCCATCTGTTATCAGACTCTGCGGTGAACATAATGTAAGTCGGCATGTGGCGCCTCCATCGGCATTCCAGCGAACTCTTTGCAACTGGCGTGGAGCGAACGTTACATTACTTCTTGCGCGCGCTCTTATGTGTATATAGAAATGGAGAGATGAAGTTATTGAGCCGACAGAGCATGGGGTTCAAGTCCCAGTATCTCAGATACCCTTTGACTTACCCTCAGAATACCTGAAAGTGTTAGACAGCGCGGAGAATGTGATCGATATTCTTTATATTACCCGTCTAAATTATCCCACCGTAAGTAATCTCCTACTTTAAGCTGTCTTTAGCTGTATACGAACTACATATTAAATTGGGATTGTTAGGAATTGATATCCATCGAAATGGACGGTTAATAACGTTTAGTGTAGACGCCCAAATTTCATCAAAATCTGCTGAATAATAAAGGAGATGAAATGTGAGGACCGACAGACGAAGAGTTATGGCAATTCTATTATGCGTTCACTCACTTTGGCGGTTTGCTTCTTGCTGTCATACCGAACTTCGCTGTATAGTGGACACCAGTCTTGCTTTGTATTCAGAAGGTCCAGCTTCCGAATATCGGCCCGGAAACTTGCTATCCTGACTTGAGATTTTTCATGGTTTTACTCTGTCCCTAGAGAAAAATTCCGGGATTTGACGTAAGTGGGAAAATATTAAAATGTATCTTAGAGA
>NW_019731277.1:220505-225077 GCF_002891405.2 Cryptotermes secundus | reverse complement strand
TTCCTGTTGATCAGTGGAGCCAGATTAACGGATATGACGTCACACATGCTCTTGTAAGCAGCATCTTGAAGGTCTGGATATGGAATATAATATCTAAAGCATATGTTGTCTGTTCTGATTTTATGCCCACGGGTTTCCATTACAAAAAAAATGCCATCACCAGATGAGGGGGGGGTAATATATCACCCGACACTTCCTATACCTTCCCCTCCCCTCCCCCCCATCCACGTCCGCGTAACACCAGCGAAAACACAGTAGGGTCACCTCTATCGACTGCACTTCCCATGCCGCCGCATTTGCTTGTACTCTATCCGACTGTATTGTGTAAGAACGCTTTTTGTTTCTGTCTTGTATCTCCTAAAAGTATTTCCCCTTGATAGAGACAGGAGCCGGGATAGCTCAGGCGGTATAACGATTAGCTGCGGGCTGGATGACCGAGGGTTCTGAGTTCAAGTTCCGGTAGAGTCTCCACGTCGTCCGGACCGGCTCTGGGATCCACCCAACCTCCTATCCAATGGCTACCGGGGGCTATTTCCCCGGAGGCAAAGCGGCTGGGGCGTGAAGCTGACCACACCTTTAGCTAGTGCCGAGATCAAGAAAATGTGGACCTATATATTCACTCCACCATACGCCTGCATGACGTAGTGCTTAATTAGTTAAGTACAGGGACATCTTTACCTTTACCTTTATCTTCCACTGCTCTTTCCTTCCTCACTACTTTATTTTCTTCTCCTCTTTGTGGTTTCTCTTGCGCCGCTCGCAGATCCTGTATTATACAGCTTCAAATGTTACGATGAATTTGAACTGATTTAAAAGGAATTGGAATTGTGGTCTAATGGGCGTTTGCCAGGCTGGACTGAGTAAAACCATAGAGAATATTAGCCAGGATATCCGGTGTTGCGACTGATATTCGAATGAAGTACCATCCGAATGCAAATCAAGAGCATTATCGTTACGCTAACCTGCTTGGTCTGTGATTAAATCGAGGAGGATGAGATGTGCAAGACATGTAGCACGAATGGAAAAAAAAATTAGAAATTTATATTCAGTGTTAGTAGAGGAACTTCAAGAACGGAGGATGTATATGTCCACCGCCCCCATTTCATGGCGTGGTGCTTAATTAGTTAAGTACAGGGACAACTTTGCCTTATTGCCATGATTGAAGAATGTGTACCACTATTAGAGTCAGTTTTACCGAATACACAACACGTTTTTATTATTATCATCACACTACATGTTTCGACCTCAAGAGGTCATCCTCAGGTGTACGAACAACTATATAATTACACGCAATCACATTCGTTTTTCCCACTTATTCGACCCTGTATCTTATTCAGGCTTACGTTCAATGATATATGAAGCTCTTCTTATAAAACACAAGTTAAAATATTATTCTAAATGTTAAAAGTTAAAATTTAAAATTTAAAACATTATTTTTTTTTTTAATTTAAAATGTGTACCACTTCTGAACTTAAGTCATTTTCATTTTAACCTTAATGCGGTTACGCCATTTGTAAGAGACAACATGGCGGACAGGTGTGTGGCGCTGAAGACGGTAGAAGCCGCGCGTATATAACTGGCCACATTGACGAAATAAGAGTATTCCTTAAAAGAAAATAATAAACTGAGCAGAACATTTTGCAGGAATGGATATTTATAAAACTTTGTTACACGTAGCTTGGTCCTTGTACGTAACCCCCCCCCAAAAGAAAAAAAAACTCCATGGCTTTAGTCTGCAAGCGAACTTTAGCGGATAAAGGGTGTCACTTGGTCAGCGCAACGAATCCCCACCGCCGTTATTCTCGCCGTTTTGCTGTGATTTTGAACCCAGGTATCGATTGCGCACGGCTACCGTGCTAGGCAATGTTCGTTGCTTTGCCTCGCGCGTGTCGAGCCAAATGGGAGCGGTTCTTTGTCCCGCGGCAAAGGGATTTTAGTGCGCTGTGCTCTTTCAGTTGAGACGGTCTGAAACCTGAGGAACGGCGTCGATCAACAGCCGCACGCGGCTGCTCGACACGAACACGGTAAACAAATTAACGAGTTTGCCGCGCGCGGCAACCGCGTGCAATCGATACCCAGCCGTATGTACGCCAGTAACATTAGGTTCTGATTCACAGGCACGTGAAAGCTGGCTCTTTGAGGGTCACTGACTCTCGGCGCTCTGTATATGGAGTTATAGGACAGTTATGTCAATAATTCGTTGAAAGTTACCTGGTCGTGTTAGTTTAACGCACAGTTACGCCAATTGCAAATGCAGCATCTGGCGTGTTACGTCACAAATGAGGCCTCTGTGGGCAACGTTACGAATTAATCATACATTGCGGGACACATAACTTGTAGGCTTCTCCAAGTATGATTAGAATGATCAAGTCAAGTCAGTAGATCCTCATACTTTGGTTTGTGTGCCGTTGTGACGCATGATGATTTAGTAAATCATCAAATTATGACATAAAATAGCATTTATTTAGTCACCCCCCCCCCCGATATGTTTCGATTCTGTCATCTCCGTTGCCGTTGCTTTAGTCAGTACTTTTTTAGTACAGTCACCCAAGGTTTCTACAAGAATGTTATTTCATCATGGGGCACGTGGTAGCGTAGTTCGTTGAGGCACTGTGTTATTAACCGAAAGGTCGCGGGTTCGATTCATGATGAGGTCATTGGATTTTTCTCAATTGAACTAATCCAACCGCACTATGGGCCTGGGGTCGATTAAGCCTCTAACGGAAATGAGTGCCAGGAATCTTCCTGGGGGTGGGTAAAGGACGGCTGGTGCGTAAGACTGACCAACTTACCGCCACCCATGAGCCGATTGTCTTGAGAAAATATGGGAGTCTCGCCGTCTCACAACCCTATAGGCCTCCATAGCCTGTTACAGAGATGTTACTTTAATGTAGTTGTGGTGACGAGCCCAGATTCGTTGTACTTCGCACAGGGAACCTTACCAAAGAAATCCTGTAATAGTTATGTTTGAGTTTCCCCATGGCGTATGAATATTAGAAGTGTTTTTGAAGTAGAATCTAACACTTTTCTAATGAAACCATAATGAACGTTGTTGCTGCTTCATTTTTCAGGAGGCCATACGTGATTCCCGACCCAAAATCCTCGCGTGTCAGTCGCGCATAGGCCATGATTTATATCTTTCTTTCAGTGTTATTTGACATACACAGTTGAGAAATCGTCTTTAAATAAGTTAAGAAACACGAACCGAAGTGATTCGTGTAGCGGTACCGCTGTAGATATGTACTGAGGAGGTGCTATGTTCTAATGTTCCCCGGGTTCTCTGTTATCATGCGTAAGATGTTCGTGGTTTTCGTCAGGTCTTCCAGGTGAATGCTAAGATGGTGCCACGATTACGGAGATCACTTCATTTTATCTTCTTCTGCTACCGCCTCGACAGCCGCCTCCCACATGTACCTCCTCCACAGGTTCTGGAGGGTTCCAGTGTGGGGTTCTCAGCCCCACGTCCAGCCCTCCAACCTGTAGGACATATCTTTTGTAATCATGTATTGTGTTACCATATGACAACTACTGACAAAAGAGAACTCCGTGATTGAGTCCGCAAGCGAACTATACCGACCGAGCGACCGCCGCTTGTTAGCGAAGTTAGTGCCAACTTTTGCGGATAGAGGGTTCCGCGTGGTCAGCGCAACGAATCTCCACAGCCGGAGCCCCTATTTCCTAGAAATAGCTCCTAAATTTTCATCACGAGGCTGAGTGGACCCCGTTCCAGACCCACTACTTCTCGGAAAAAAATCTGGTAGCGCCGGGAATCGAACCCGGACCTTTGGATCTGTAGCCAGGAACGCTGACCACTAGACCACAGAGGCGGTTTCTAGCTACTGACAGCGACGTTAAAATAATTCGTCAAGAGAGAAACACAGAGGATGGCGGAAGAGAAATAGCATTGAGTACAAAGTTTCAAGTGTTTTCGAAACTTTCCCTGCCCGAGGGCCTTCTGAACATTAGGAAACATGATGATTCTTGACAAAGCTAACGGAAACATTTTAACTCTGTTTACACTATAAATACACAAATGCCATTGTTTGTACAATCTACATGTTCTTTCCTATAACAGAATTTCGTCATTCTTAAAAGTTTTTTGAAGTCTGTTGATCGGCCAGTGTAATGTAGCAATAGCAGCATAAATTTGTATTTTCGAGATGCGCAACTTCTTGCTCTAGCAGAACGGTGAATGTTATGACTGTTTTTTTTTTGCGCTTTCCCAAGGAGAAGTTGCAAAGCGACTACTAGCCTCTCCATGTCTGTCTGTCTCACCTTATATTAATTTGAGAGACGTTAAACGGATTTTCATTAAATTTAGCATTGAATTTTAGTAAAATTTTTTCACAAATTTTAGTTTTATTAGAATCGAACGACCGCCTCTGTGGTCTAGTGGTCAGAGTTCCTGGCTACAGATCCAGAAGTCCGGGTTCGATTCGTGGCGCTACCAGAGTTTCTGAGATGCAGTGGGTCTGGAACGGGGTCCACTCATTCTCGTGAGGATAATTGAGGAGCTACTTGAATGGAAAATTAGCGGCTCCGGTCTAGAAAATCGAGATTAAAGGCCGTGGA
>NW_019731277.1:178952-220454 GCF_002891405.2 Cryptotermes secundus | reverse complement strand
CGCATTTCATGCCCAGTATATATTTTTATATATGTATCTATTCCTGGCTTATTCAGCTACTGTTTTTATTAATAATATCCCACACATCATCTAATAAGATAATCGGTGAGTGTGACAGATGTATTTGGAATTTATCGGGGGTCTAATTTGAAGTTTCTGTCCCGTAATTTGCTTGGAATGTCTGATGAAATCCACCCAATCATCAGTGAAAACAGTAGGTTTCGGGGCCGAGGGTTGAACCCATGACTTCCCGAATACGACACCTCACACTCAATATCCATGTTGACTTCTGACCCTTTATCAGTGTCTAAAATAGTTTTTGGTGGGAGCTGTTAGCTATTATATTGTCACGATGTGATTATAGACGGGGTTCGGATTGGTGACTCGATTTATTGACCGCTTATTCACTCACGACTCGTGACTACACTTCACAGATCACTGACTCACACAGACTAGTGTCTTCAGTCTGTTAGTCTTCACTAGCCGTTTCCTGGCAACGGATTTTAACACAAGTACTATAACAGTCTCACTGAATTACACACTCCGGATATCACACATAAAGTCTTCTATTCACAGCCGCGCTGTTGCAACTGAGTCTCTTCTTCACCGCCTCTCGTACAGAACTGAACTATCCAAGTCCAAGTCACATTGCGACTGACGGTCAATCAGTCAGTAAGTCTTGGTGTCGAGCCCCATCTGGGGCTCATGACCAAATATTTATTACCTTTACCAGTTACGGTCTTGTTCTTGTGAGGCGCACTCTCTGACGGGACGACGGGTCTGCCTTTTGTATGTGCTGCTGGCCCTTGCCAGTGTAGTCTTTATAGGGTCTGAGTCCCTTGGGACTCGAGACCATATTTTACTGTCTCAGATTCGAGACTTCCCTTTTCGTCGCCTCTTACGACTCGCAGGGTCACGGTGAAGGTATTCGACCCCGCCTCCACACGGGGTTGAACTATCAGATTTGTCCCTTGCTTATAACGTCTCGACATGGACCACATAGAAAACACCGTTCTTCTGTTATTGTATTGCGGGAATGTGTTACGGAGCCGTTGCCCAGAAACGACCGCGTCGCGGAACATAGAAAACGCCGTTCTATTGTTGATCATCCAGTGAATCAGCGCTTATAACCTCAGTTGGAGCGTCGCAAAGTAAACTGCAAATAGTAGATAGATAAAAGAAACTAAACGAGATATAGGCAAGTGGGCTGGGGGAGGGGGTTCAGTTTCACAATATAACTGTTCAGTGCGGCTCTGGATGTACAGAAGACGCCAGCGAAGTACGTATTATTATGTATTCTGGGCATTGTACGGTATCTTCCACAAACTTTTTAATTATCCCTTCTGCCCAGAGCTTTTCCCGTATCCTAACTTGAACCTTCTCTGTTCCCTCTGTTCAGTGCAAGACCGTTTCTTGTTATGTCTGTAGATCAAGGAGGAACTTTTACAAATGTCATGTAGTCCTGTTTGTAACTCCCCGTGGTCCCATAACAAGGTNCGATGAGGTCGATTTTTTCAATTGACCTAATCCTTCCAGCCGCACTATGACCGTGGTGTCGACTCAGACTCTAACAAAACGAGTACCAGGAAACTTCTTGGGGGTAGGGCTGACATCACCGCCATCTGTGAGCCGATTGTCTAGCAGATGTGGAGACCTCAACATCTCACAACCCTAAGGGCGTCCACGGTCTGTTACACGAAAACCTTTACTTTTATAGCGCTGGATAGTCGAATGGTAGATGAATTGTAAAGGGTTCGGAAGGGAAAGTTCTAGGCTTATTTGAGGTTATATCGTGTCATTTTTCTGAAGGGACTGAGGAGAACCACGATAAAACTCAGAACAGCCTCTGTCCGGCCGTGTTTCGATCCCTGCACTGCTGGAATAGAAGCGTAGAACGTTACTTCTGGACCAACCTGTTCCGTGCAACGACTTATTATTGAGGTGAATAGAGTAGCTCTCCATGAGCTGGACGGCCTATGTTCGTTCTGAGCAACTGACAGCGTTTTTAAATATATAAATAAAATAAATATCTATATGCGTATAAGAAGAGCGTTATATTTAACGGTTTGTAGCTCCGAGTACCGGGCAGATCGTAGCTTCGGTCTGTGGTTAAACCGGATTCGTTTCTGATGGAACTGCAGTCAGATGGCTGAATGTGGGTCGTATGGAAAATTGTATGTTATTGTCGTAACTATACGGAGGCAGCGGCAAGGTGTCCTGTGGATGGTGGGGATGATGATGTTCGAGGCTCCCATTCTCTGTCTACTGTTATATTCCGCTTCAGCCACGATGTAGTTTTGGAAACAGGAGGGCCAGTCTTGCCTCAGCCCTCAAGTTCGAGGCTGAAGTAAGTGGGTATAAATGATGAAATGAAGTCGTGCACGTTGCTTAGCGAGAGCCTTACACTTTAAAATGCAGAGATGATCGTCAAACAGCTCACGAAACATACACGGCAGCTTAAAGCAGCGACGCTTCCATCTCAGAAGTCGGAAATTAAGCAAACTGTAAGAACTTCATGTTTCACATTACTGTCTTTAAATGACATCGCCGAAGTACCCCCCTCCCCCTCCCAAAAGAACACAACGAGGCGCCGCCCTGGATTTTCTTGAACAGCCCAGAATCGTCCTGGACCACCGTGGACTGCCCAGTACCACCCCTGAACTACCCAGTACCGTTCTGCTCCGTCCTTGACTGCCCTGAACTACCCAGTACCATTCTGGACCACCGTGGACTGCCCTGAGCTACCCAGTATCGTCCTGGACCACCCTGAACTACCGAGTACCTTTCTGCTCCGCCCTGGACTGCCCTGAACTACCCAGTACCGTTCTTCTCCGCCCTGGACTGCCCTGAACTACCCAGTACCGTTCTGTACCGCCCTGGACCACCCTGAACTACCTAGGACCGTTTTGTACCGTCCTTGACTTGCCAGAACTATCCAGTACCGCTCTGGACTGCCCTGAACTACCCAGTACCGTTCTGTTCAGCCCTGAACTACCCAGTACCGTTCTGTACCGCCCTACTTCCAGCCCCCTCTGGCCTCTGTGGAACAGACCGAAGCACTTGTGGCCGCTGAAGGTTATGACGTCATTATCACACGTTTGTGGGGACAATGGCTTGGCGTCTCGCGGAAAATGAAGGAAGAAGCGCGACAGCTCTAGGAAGATGTGTAACGCGGTCGCCCCAGGAGATTTCCCTGACCGCAGTATGGTGATTTGATGTCTGTCACAGCCAGTCGGCATGTGTCACAGAGATCTCCTTTGCAGAGCAAACAGAGCGCCTGATGTGCAGATCATGTCGATCCATCTCGCCGTAGATCTGTGATCTAATCAATATCAGCGTATAAACTGTTGGACAGATTTTCATTTGTTTTCAGTTCGGTATGGGATACTTTCATTTAGATGTCAGAAAAGTCAGTTGTTCAGCCGTACTGACCCATCAGAAAGCCCACATTACTGGGCTCTTTCATCTACCTCATGAACGGTTACCGAACGAGCGCCCGCCGCTTGTCCGCGAAGTTAGTTCCAACTTTAGCGGATAGAGGGTGTCGCGTGGTCAGCGCAACGGATCGCCATGGCCGTTAATCTCGGTTTTCTAGACCGGAGCCGATATATCTTTGAAATAGCTCCTCAGTTATCCTCACGAGGCTGAGTGGACCCCGTTCCAGACCCACTACTTCTCAGAAAAGCTGGTAGCGACGGGAATCGAACCCGAACCTCTGGATCTGTAGCCAGGAACTCTATACTTCCAGTCTTGTCCCAAACACGTTTGCGATAGTCGGTGCCTGTTTCCGGTGTCTGGTACTCAGATTTACTGAGGTCTATAGAGGCCAGACGGAAGCTGGAATAATAGAAGTCTCAGCTCTTAAGGAGCCTCTATAGCGACTGGCTACGGGCTCGACGAGCGAGAGTTCGGAGTTCCAGGCCCAGACCGGCTCTGGGTTCCACCTCCTATCCAATGAGTACCGGGGGCTCTTTCCCCATGGGTAAAGTGGCTGGGGCGTGAAGCTGACCACTCACATCAAACTAGTTCCGAGGTCAAGAAAATGTGGATCTATACATTCACTCCCCCATACGTCTTAATGGTGTAGAGCTTAATTAGTTAAGCACAGAGGGGACAACTTTACCTTTTACCTTAGCTCTGACCTCCTGCAGTGCCTAGTCACAGAAACATTTATGCATGTAGTATAAACTTACAAAGAACTTCAAGTGTTTCTTGACTATGTAGTTGAGATAAATTTCCAGTAGATGTCACTTGCTATCAGATACATCAGTTTTTATAAGGTCGAAATTGTCGACGCTTGGTACTTCTAGGGTTAAAGAAGTCAAATAATTAGCAACTGTACATTCATGATCATGTTTCCATCTCTTTTGACGTCATATAACCATGTCTGTTGAAACACTGTCGCTAAATAAACCAAGAATAAGGAAATCTGCGCTTATTTGCAAGTTTCCTTAACGATATTCCCTTGCGCTGTTGTTGCTTTTACAGTTACGATCCGGCAGGACTCCTTTGTCGTGACGACCATTCTGCTGGTGTAGGAAGTAGATCCTTGAAATTATTAATTGCTACAATTTGGAAGTTTCCACATCAATACTGCCACGTCAATACAGAACTCTGTACACCACTTGCGCATTACACTCGTATAGAACGTGCGGTCAGATTTAAAATTCTAACCCTCAGAATTTAAAATTTTTGTGTTGCTATATGGTTCAGTAGTTCCTAGAACATTCAGTTCGACAATTCCATGGAACAGTTTGGAATGTTGATGATGGATTGAGGTGTACGTTTATTGAACAATTTTAGTGCCAGCGGCCAAAGACACAGCTTGCTCAATTATTGCCATTGACTTGTTCTTAATCTTTTTAGCATACTCTCTTTATTTTGAAAAATTAAACTAATCTTAGAAGATCCCTTTGCTGTCTGTGTGTCCGTGTATCCCCATAACAATTTTTGAATGCCTATACCAGTCTTCACGAAACTTGGTATTTACTCGTATGTCATATCACCTTAGCCAATCTGAACGGTGTACTTCATAAATCTCTCCCATCAGTAATACCAACATTACAACCTCTCAAATTTCTGAGCAGCCTTAAGGAGGGAGTAGTGTGACATGACGCCTGAAAACCGGAAGTGTCGCCGTTGTTAGTAAACGGCTCGGAATACACGTTCCTGCTGCAATGGATACAAACGCAACAGTGTAAGAACTGTTGGGCGCGGTCCGTGCAGAGACCAACCCTCAGTTTGTAGTGAAAGGATAACTAGGCGGTTAGTTCTTTCCAGAACTTTTATACAAAAATTTCATTTCAAGTCTGTTATTTCATATACGACACACGCGGGTCAGTGGCCGTCTTGCGCTCCGATCCAAGGACAGTTGTGTTGTATGACAGGAAACCTGCTTTGGCCAAGGATCCAAGGTTCTGCCTTGAGGCAGTCAAGCACTGGAATTCGTGATTGTGATCTGCTGATTTGTGACACCGTGTAGTCTTGTAGACGAACAGCAGTGCTTCAGGGGAGCAAGTTATCTCCATTTAGAGGCTTCCAGGATGACAGAAACTTTGGCGTCCACCAGCAAGACTGCACTGTGTTAGAATCCTGAGGACACGATCTGACCAGTCCGGCAGAATGGTTCTGGCGCGTTACCCTCTGTGTTTGTTTGATTATCTGCGAAACCACTAGAGATGCGGAAATCGGTGTTGTGCATGAAATTTATGTTTATATTTTCCACATCTTTTATTTGAAACACTCCTCGTTCTGGTAAATATTTGGCATGCGTGCTGAATGTAATTTGTGGACCGCGCCATTTGTTGACTTCTGTATGAGGGCTATAGGGCGTGAATTTGTAACTTGTATCTTGGGGTCGGATTTCAAGTCTCAGTAGGGTAATGAATTTTCTCATCTCCACGTCGTCCAGACCGGCTCTGGTGTCCACCCAGCCTCCAACTAATGCCGAGAGCAATAAAATGTGGATCTATACATCCATTCCTCCCTACGCCTTCATGGCTTAGTGTTAATTAAGCACAGGGACAGCTTTACCTTTACTTGCGTAAGAGTGAATCCTGTGTACCAGAAATAATTTGCTCCTTAGGATTATCGTAAAATAGCAGTTTTCTTTTGTTGACATATTTAAACGTGACTATGCCATATTCATCTCTGAGTTACTGACGTAAGCTAACAGTAACTTCTATTTTATTTTATTGTATTTCTTTTTGCAAGAAAAATTGATAATGTGTATTTAAGCTATCCCTGTAACTGGCCATGGCGACCCATAAGGTTGTGAGACGTCGAGGCTCCCAAATTTTCTAAACAATCGGATCACAGATGGCGGTGATGCCAGCCTTACGCGCTAGCCGCCCTTTACCCCCAGGAATATTCCTGGTACTCATTTATGTTAGAGGCTAAGCCAACCCCAGGGCCATAGTGCCGCAGTAAGGATTAGATCAATTGAAAAAAAATCCAATAACATCATCGGGAATCGAACCGGCGACTTTCCGGCATGTAGGACAGTGCCTCAACTATCTACGCTACCGCATGTATCATGAATAATGTATAAAATATGTAAATATTGGTTTCATTTCTAAATTTAGGAATAAATTAGAGGGGTGTTTAAACGAGAATCTCACGGACCCACCGACAGATGACTCCATAATCTGCACAGTGTCAGAATAGGTAGGAATTCTGTGAACACCCTGTATATCCCTTCCTGTGATACCAATCATTCGTGTTGCCCGTCAGTTCTATTGATTTATGGGGATATTGCAGTATATATTTCATGTACTTCGCGGCATCTGTACACTCAGCGGGTTTACAGGATGGACGAGAGCGTCACCCCAGAATTTCCGCATTGCTCGTGTTGGTTGTCAGCTGACATCCAAACTTTCATGGGATGTTTCAGAAATACTTACATTTAAAGAATGAAGTGAACATGTGTCAGATTTCAGGTCCTGGCTGCTGTGGATGTAAATAATGCCATCTTCTGGGTTGTGATGCCGAATATTTTGGTTGAAATTAACCGACGTTTCGGAGGAACATATAGTTGACCGTGTGCTTAATTAGTTAAGCAATATGCCGCGAAGACAGGAGCCGGGATAGCTCAGTCCGTATATCGATTGGCTACGGGATGGACGATCGAGAGGTCGGAGTTCGAATCCCTGTAGGGTCAAGAATTTTGACTTCTCCAGACGTCCAGACCGGCTCTGGGGTCCACAGAACCTCTTGTACAATGGGTACGGGGTACTCTTTTCCGGAGTAAAGAGCCCGCGACGTGAATCTGACCATTCATCTCCAACTAGTGCAAGGTCAAGAAAATGTGGATCTATACATCCACTCCCCCATACGTCTTCATTTCATAGTGCTTAATTAGTTAAACACAGGAACAACTTTACCTTTATATGCCGCGAAGAAATATGGGGGAGTGGTGGTACAACTATGTCTTTCTGGATCTCAGCACTAGATTGAGGTGAGACGTCAGCTTGACGCTCCGGCCGCTTTACACCCAGGGAAATCGCTTCCGGTACGCATTGGAGAAGAGGTTGGGTGGGCCCGAGAGCCGGTCTGGACGCTGTGGAGTAGAGAGAAATATCTTGCCGTGACGGGAATTGTATCGACTGAGATATCCTGGCTCCTTCTTCAGGGTGGAAGTATAAACTGAGCAAGTTAAGGAGCAAACTGAGTGTAACTGGGTAAGGTAAAGCTATCCCTGTAACAGGCCGTGAAGGCCCATAGGGTTGTGAGACGTGAGACTGGGTATGCTACCAAATTACACAGCGTCACATCCGACAAGATAGTGCTCATTGGTTATAGGACTCCCCCACCCCCACCCCCGCCCTTCAGTGACCTGTAGAATTCGCTCTCGGAAGTTTGGCCTTTGTATGGTGGAGGACTTTGTATCTGCGCATATTGAAAAGATGGTAATGTTTGTAAACAAATGTGACAAGTCCAGACAACATGCGCGTGTGCGGGTAAGAGCGAGTTATAGTCACTCGCGTTCTGCTTTCTGTTTACGTGTATGTACGTGACGCGTCCACATTACTCGTGCTCGCCAGGCTTCGGTGCGTGAGGATCCGTATATTTACTCGTAGTGTGTATAGGCTGTAGTCGTATTTTAATTTATTGGCTATAGTTTTTAAATTAAAAATTTTAAAAATTTGCTTGTCTCGTGACTTGTCATATCGTCCACATTACTCGCGAGCATAGCGAATCACACGAGCACGAGTAATGTGGACGCTCCTTAACACGTGATGCTTTACGTTCTTACGACGACCAAGCTTTATATTGTGACATGTAGATCCATTTATAGGCAACACCCGAAATACTCGCATGCAACAATAGAAAAGGTATTACAAGAATTGTTTTCTATGTGGTCCGCGCCATACCCATTGCTAGGCAACAGGTCGCTAAACACGTTCCTGCAGAAGCGTATCGTGGAACAAGAGGACGTCAACGTCCAGGCAGCGATGCGGTAAACACGCCTAAGAATTGTTGAGAGACGGTGTTTTCCGTGAGGTCCGTGTAAAGTGGATATAAGAGAGTCTAGTTCCTAAGCTGGCAGTTATAGGAGTGCGGAATGAGACTTGAAGGAGAACAACGTAGTACCACGAAGTTAGTCTGCGAAAAGAAGACTTAATTTGTGATGTAGTTACAGCGAGACTGTTATAAATCCGTTGCCAGGATACGACTAGTCAGGACTGAGAAGTCTTGGGGTGGCGTAGTGATTCGTGAAGTGGGTAGATTAGCGATAGCGCTATAATTGATTGTGATTAAGAGAGATTGTATAAGAAGGTGTCAGTAGATCCAGAATCCAATTCAGAACCAATTATTATTGGTATGTCCAAAAATACGTGACAGTATTGTAATATTCGAAGTCAAGATTCCGTGTAGTTTGGTAAGTGGGTACCAACGTTCCGTATGAACATATGTGTTTGTTTACCATGTTTATTTAACGTTTTCAGTATCTCAGGCTATATAGCGTCGAATGGGAAGGATATCGAAGGAAGTGGTTGTGGTCTATTTCACCGGGTTCCATTTTCATCCCCTTGTACGACTCGCGGGGCTACCGTGGAGGTATTCTAACCCGCCTCCACACTATATATAAGGTGATTCTAAGTTATTGTCGGGGTTTCCATTTATAGGCCACGGAAATCGACAATAATTCAGAATCACCCTGTATATATACATACACTTACGTCTTTGTATGTTATTGAGGCCAGAGTCGTGAGACAAAAAAATCATGCATCAATCCGTCTGGACATTGAACGAAGAATGACTGTGCTGGCGAGGACCATCAGCAATTTTGTTGACCCGACATGACCAGCGGGTAGGTGTCTTAGACACAATACGACCCCTCAGTGATATGAACGTGGACAGCCCTGGCACAGCATAAACGTACATGTTGTGTTTTCAAATGTTTACTGATTTACGAGCGTTTGTGATGTAATGGATTAGAGTAATCATACCTTATGGATATATTTGTACAGTATTATGATTTAATTTTATCATTTTCACTTGTTTCACTATGTAATGTGTATCATTGTATGAGAATCCACTGTAATCCAGCCACGTTTTATAAAAATAAACAGTTTTCCAGATGAATATTCATCGATTTAGTGTAGGCCCCTAGGATATGTGTACTTGGTTTTGGTGACAAGTAGGCAAATATGAACGAGCCTGATTTAGCCTACAAAACCTCGAGGCACAGAACCTGTTTCACTGAGCACCGCGGTGAGTTGGTTAACCTTCCTGCTCTGTAATTAAGAGTTTGGTGTTTCGATTCCTGGCTCGGAGACAGGCTGTCGTGCCTTAAAAAGGTGAAGTTGTCCCTGTCCCTTAACTAATTAAGCACTACGCCATGAACACGTATGGGGGAGTGGATTAATTTTTTTTCCTTGGCACTACAGCCCCAGTGGGCCTAGGCCTACCTCCATGAACTTCTCCGTTCACTTCGGTTTTTCTAGATCTTACACATTCGGTAGGACTCCTTGGGCGGGTGATCAGCTCGTCACAAGGCCTCTACCTGTACACAAACACAGAAAAACGCACACACACAAACTAAACATCCATGCCCTGAGTGGGATTCGAACCCACGATCCCGGTTTCCAAGCGAGCGAAGACAGTACATGCCTTAGACCGCTCGGCTACCGTGACCGGCAGTGTATAAGAATAATATATAAGAATTCAGTTCGTACCTCACAGGAAACAGATCCGAACCCACGATCCCGGTTTCCAAGCGAGCGAAGACAGTACATGCCTTAGACCGCTCGGCTACCGTGACCGGCAGTGTATAAGAATAATATATAAGAATTCAGTTCGTACCTCACAGGAAACAGATCCGAACCCACGATCCCGGCTTCCGAGCGAGCGAAGACAGTGCACGCCTTAGTCCGCTCGGCTACCGTGACCGGCGGAGTGGATGTATAGATCCACGTTTTCTTGATTATGAGGAGCTACATTTTGTGGGATATAGCGCTGTGTGACCCTTCGAAATCTAAAAGAGATTCTTTAGTGTTTTGTCCCACAAGAGAGAATTATTCGAACTAGAAAGGATTTGGAAGGGAATGGTTTGGGTTAATATTATCTCGCGTTCATCAGAAAGATAAAGTTCTGCCTGTGCTTAATTAAGCACTACGCCATGAAGGCGTATGGGGGAGTGGATGTATAGAGCCACGTTTTCTTGACCTCGACACTAGTTGGAGGTGAGCGGTCAGCTTCACGCCCTGGCCGCTGTTCCCATGTGGAAAGAAACCCCGATTGGATAGGTTGGGTGGACCCCAGAGTCGGTCTGAACGACATGGAGAAGATAAAATTTTTTACCCTGCCAGGATTCGAACTCCGGCCCCTCGATCATCCGTTCGGGCTCCTCCATTCGTGGCACGTTTCCTCGCTCACTGTGGAGAAATACTTCAATATTACCTTATAATATACCACGACCAATTCCTCTTACATAATTGACATTTCATCATTACCAATAAGGATGCCGCGTAGTCTTGTATTTGGGAGGTATTCAGTTCGAATCTCAGTCGGACATCAGTTATTCTGAGTTTTTTGTCATGGTATTCCTCAGCCCATGCCGACAAATACCGGGATATTGCCTCGATTAAACCAGGATAGTAAAGCTATCCTTGTAACAGGCCGTGGAGGCCCATAGGGCTGTGAGACGTCGAGGCTTCCACACTATCTAGACACTCGGCTCATAGATGGCAGTAAGGTTGTCAGCCTTAAGCGCCGGCCGCGCTTTACCCCCAGGAACATTCCTGGTACTCATTTCTGTTAGACGCTGAGTCGACCTCAGGGCCATAGTGCGGCTGGAAGGATTAGGTTCCATTGGAAAGAATCCAATGACCTCATCGGGACTTGAACCCGCGACTTTCCGGCTTGTAGCATAGTGTCAAAACCAACTACGCTACCGCGTGTCCCCTAGACCAGGTTAGTTCGTTTCGAAATTATTTCCAATTCATCATTCACTCGTCTTCCTACTGAAGGCGTAGTGAAAGAACTCACGAAACAGTTGGACGATGGATAACGGAAGGAATTGAGAGATAAACAGGAAGTAGTATGTTCTGGAGTTCAACATCTTTGGTTAATGTGCTCACCTTGAGATTTTCATCTTTCCTAATTGCTTCTGCCCTGAAAATGGAGGCAGTAAGTTCCTCCGAAACATCGGTGAACTTACGGCACCCTATCCCAGAAATGATTTTGGTTTGACATGAAACTCGGTGCCGCCATACCGGCCCTGCGTTATATAAAGTTAGTTATCTTTGGATATTGATTCTGGGACAGTATTTCACTTGTATCTTCAATATTTTATTTCTTCAAGGAATCCAGTCTGCCGTGTTTAATATCGGTATACAGCTGAATGGGTTCTGTTTGAGCATGTGTTCTGCAATCCAAACAGAAAGAAGTCTTCCAATAACCCAAAAGAAAAAATGAGTGTACAGGCGAATAGATCATGGCCTCATCATTTTTGTATTCAATTTAGAAACAGTTCCTAGAACGTATTTTCGCTTTGCCACATATGTTTGTCTGTCCTCAACTTACCAGCTTCAAAATCTGGTATATTATCAGTATGGTAAATCTTAGCTGAATTATGGTTCCGGGATTGCACAATCGGTAGAGCGACACCCGGGGTTCGATTCCCAGCACAGGTAAGACATTTTCCTTTCTCAGCGTCCATACCGCCTCTGTGGCCCATGCAATGAATACGGTGTAGGGGATCTTTCCCCAGAAGTAAAGCAGCCGAAGCTTGAAGCTGACCACTCACACCCATCTAGTGCTGAGATCAAGAATTGTGGGAGCTAATTAAGCACAAGGACAACTTTGCTTTCTTTACCTTTCACACTGAATTGTTTCGTGGCATTTGGTTCAGTTTTTTTTTTCCAAGCGATAAAACGAAAAATGACTAGACAGTGTTTCGGAAACTGGTCTCGCCAAAGCGAGGTAGGCAACCTTACGGAAAGAGAAGTCCCATGCAATTTATGTCTGAATTTCCCACCTGCTTGCGGACACCGAAACTATGTCTAAAATATTATCTAGTGACTTTCTACTTATGACGTAACGATCCACGTCACTAACTGACGATGACGTATTCTCGTTCCCATAGCAGATGCAGTATAGTCTCCGTCGTTTGAATGACAACAGACAATGTCGAACGTAATGTTTAAAGCTATCCCTGTAACAGGCCGTGGAGGGCCATAGGGTTGTGAGACGTCGAGGCTCCCACATTTTCTAGACAGATGGCGGTGAGGTTGTCAGCCTTACGCGCCGACCGCCCTTTACCCCCAGGAAGATTCCTGGTACTCATTTCTGTTAGAGGTTGAGTCAATCCCAGGGCCATAGTGCGGCTGAAAGAATTAGGATAATTGAAAAATTCGGTGACGTCATCTGGAATCGAAGCTGCCACCTTCCAGCTTGTAGCACAGTGCCTCAACCAACTACGCTACCGCGTGCCCTATGACATCCAGGAGCCACAATATTCGCTGCTTAACCTACGGACTGCTGTCCCGCGGACTGAATATATTATACCTATCGTGTAACCTTTTCTTTTTTTCATTTGGAGACCATTTCATTTTCTTTCCACCTTCCACGGTTCTTTTCTGTTTCTCTATCTCCGTTCTGGAGGAAGGAGAAAGCGCCACGTAGGAGTAGAGCCCTCATTTCCGTGCGTCCATCAAATTCACTGTAGTTCAGTATCTATTGGTTACCAATAATTCAGCTGTGTTATCTGCCAGCGTTCTGAATTTGAAACATTTATCAAATCCATATTCAGTAAGTATACCTACTTTAGGAAAGATGAAATGGCCAAATAAAAGTCTAATGGCCTTTGATGTAATTCAGATGTGAACTTTACGGAAACCCTGGGGGCACACAACGCGTTGAGAGACCAAATAACAGCCTTTCTATTCGTCTGCGTCGTAGTAACAGACTGCAGGGAGCTGAGTGTTTCTTGAGAAGGCAAGTGGCCTGATTTGACGTTGTCCCTACAAGCCGGAAGGTCGCAGGATCGAATCTCAATGAGGTGGATTTTTCTTTCAATTGACATAATCCTCCCAGCCGTACTGTGGCCCTGGGGCCGACTCAGCCGCTAACAGAAATGAGGACCAGGAATCTTCCTGGAGGGTAAAGGGCGGCCGGCGCTTAAGGCTGACAACCTCACGGCCACATGTGAGCCGACTGTCTAGAAAATGTGGGAGCCTCAACATCTCACAACCCTATGGGCCTCCACGGTCTGTTAAGGGGATAATTTACTTGCTATAGTCCGTTGAAAGTCAACAGACGTTTCGGAGAACATGTCGTTGCTCTGCTTGCCACATGCTGTCAAGTTGGTTTTTTGCTTGGCATGTTCTTTGACGCTGAAGGTGGAGGCAGAAATGTTTATCCGGAAACGTCGATTTACTTTCAACGGAATACACGGTATTATATTCCAGAAGATAAAATTCTTCATAATAGTTGGATATTTACTCAAGAAATCGCCCGATGCTAATGGAACCCCAAAGGATTATTATTGCGTCCAGAACATCCTAGGTAAATTAAAAAAATCCAATGACCTCATCGGGAATCGAACACGTGACCTTCCGGCTTCGAGGATAGTGCCGCCCCCCCAAGTCTTGTCTTACCTTTATAGAACTTTATCACAGAGTAACTTGATTATAAAATTGTGCTGTATCAAGGATTACAAGTACTGAAGAAGGCTATCTTTTGACGTGCGTTTTGTAAATCACGTAAATCAGATATTTAAAACTGTATGTCCAGGTTGAGCCCTACAACACATAACTTATACACACTACTGAGTACAGGCCGTCTTTTTCAACCTGGCCTTCGAGCTGCGCATGAGGGACGGCGTGAAGTATTGTGGCAGTGGTTGCAGCTGTATTTATGCGAGGGAAGTAGGGTGACGCAATGTAACCAAGGCCCTGCTGTGACCCATATACATGCTACAATCCTTATCTCAGTGTCAGTGGACTTTACCAAATCCACTGCGCATTCAGTTGATAGTGACCAGGACAAATAATCTGACTGTATGTTGCGAAATGTGAGAATTTGCCTTACGTGACGGCCCGATCACTGTTCGTGTTATATAAGCTTTCTGTTAGTTATCTTTGACCTTGCTGTACCTTGTCGTCCCATATAAGTAGAAATAGACGCGATGACGTTGCTGCCTGAAGGCCGAAACACTTCTTGTGTTCGTTTACCAGTCGATTCTCCTTACACTTAGCGTGATCACGGCCCTCAAATTATTCTTGGTAGTGGGGCGGAAATGTCATAGACACTGGTGATTCCATTTTACGAAGTTCTGAGAAGAACCGATCGCCTGCTTTCCTTTAATACGACACGGATCGGGTAGAAAAATGCGCGTCCAACAGTTCTATTTTTGCGGGTGTATTGAGCCATTGCCTAGCAACGATGGGGGATAGACAGACAAGAAGGTGATCTCCGCCTACCTTTATTCTTATCCTATTTACCTTATTCTGGAAAAAATGAAAGTAGGCTTGCTGTCTATGTATCCCCCCCCCCCAATGAACTTTTGAATGCTTGAACCAATCTTTATGAAACTTGCTATGTATATCATTGCATCTGAACCCATCTCAACGGCGGACGTCATAAATCCCTCCCATCAGTTTCTGTGTGGCTGAATGTGTATCTCCCCTATAGTTGCTACGCAACGGCTAGGTAGACACGTTCCCGCTGCAACGAATACACTCAACAATAGAAGAAATATTGGAGGCATTTTTCTATACTGTCCATATCGTATCATAGGAGAGTGTGGGTCTGTGTGTCCCCCTATCGTTGCTAGGTAACAACTCGGTAAAGACGTTCCCGCTGCAATTAAGAATTGTTGGAAGCGTTTTCTAAGCGGTCCGTGTCATGTCAAAGGAGAGTCTGTGTGTCTATGTATCCCTCCTATCATTGCTAGGTAACAACTCGGTAAATACATTCCCGCTGCAACTAAGAATTGTTGGAGGCGTTGTTTTCTATGCGGTCCGTGTATCAAAGGAGAGTCTGTGTGTCTATGTATCCCTCCTATCATTGCTAGGTAACAACTCGGTAAATACATTCCCGCTGCAACTAAGAATTGTTGGAGGCGTTGTTTTCTATGCGGTCCGTGTATCAAAGGAGAGTCTGTGTGTCTATGTATCCCTCCTATCATTGCTAGGTAACAACTCGGTAAATACATTCCCGCTGCAACTAAGAATTGTTGGAGGCGTTTTCTAAGCGGTCCGTGCCGTATCAGGAAAGTAGGCGGTTAGTTTTTACCAGAACTTCCTGTTTAAAGTGGGGAACGTAGGGTAAAGAGAAGTTATGTAGCTTTCGAAATTATTACTGGGATTAAGCACAGACATTGGCTTGTGAACGTCTGCGCTGTCAACACATACGTTTAGTGTACGACTTTGTTAGCAACAGACAGCGTATCAGTGCAGAGTTGACAAGGCAGTTTCGTATAGCGCGCAATATCTGCCTCGTACAAGCACTGCTGATAGTGTCTGTTGTTGCAAGTAGGCTGACCTCAAGAGCCCATTTACATGTTAGTTTTTGTGTTCACTATGTTAATTTATCTTGCTCCCACGTTACGTAATAATCATGTCACAATAGCATATGGTTTAGTTCGAAATGGATATAACACCATTATTATGAACTTTTTTATGTAACCCTGGCTTTTTCAGGTCATTTTTATTGCATCCTCTCCTGCTAGCAGCCGTAATAGCTCAGTATAGCGACGGGGTGGATGTCGGGGGTTCGATTCCCTACAGGTGCAAAAGATTTTTGTCTATTCCTCAGTGTCCAGGCTTGATCTCAGGCCTACCAAAACTCTTATCCAGTGGGTATTAAAGGCTGTTTCTCCGGTGATAAAGCGGCTGGAGCGTGAAACTGACACTCACCTCCATATAGTGCCGAGATCAAGAATAGTGGGACCATACCTTCACTCCCCCATACGTCTTAATGGCGTTGTGCTTAGTTAATTAAGCACAGGCACAAGTTTAACTGACCTTGCTCTATACTCATACTTTGTGTTCAGCCTCTCTTGAGGTTGTGAGTGTCGCTCTTCGAGTGTGCCTTCCGTATCATGTCCTTAGGGCCAGTCTTTCGTTGTTTCCTCTTATGTACAAAAAAACCTGTACCTACCTAATTCATGATTTTCCTTCCAATCGTAACTTGTACTCTTCTCCAACTATAATTACAATGATCAAGTCAAGGAAGATGGGATGGGCAGGGCATGTAGCACGAATGGGGGAGAGAAGGAATGCATATAGGATATTGGTGGGAAAGCCAGAAGAAAAGAGACCACTGGGAAGAACAAGGCGTGGGTGGGTGGACAATATTAAAATAGATCTTAGAGAGATAGGATGGGATGGTATAGATTGGATTGATCTGGCTCAGGATAGGTACCAGTAGAGGGCTCTTGTGAACACGGTAATGAACCTTCGGGCCCAATAAAATGCTGGGAAATTCTTGAGTATCTGCAGAATTGGCGGTTCCTCAAGAAGTGTTCAGCTCGTGAGTAAGTAAGTATTTCGTTATTTGCTCTATCCTGGCCTTCCTACGTCACCCATCCGTCTTTCTCACTCTATTCTGTCATAGTGGCCCTTTTAAGGGCCTTAGTTTCCTTTTCTGTTGTCAGGTCATCTCTGGGCGTGTAAGTCTGCCGTCCGTTTCGGTATATCAATGTCACTTTCTTTCACGTTCGGATAATTTTTCACCCTGATGATGGAGTCAGCATGTCACACTACACGGCGTTATATCCAGTAACACAGTAATTAATCTTCTTTGTAGGAAACAAATGAAAATTGAAACACTCCTGCGAATTTATGATAAATTGTGTGTCTGCAGGTGCCAGAAATTGCTGGCTTTGGTCTCCAACGGAAGTTTCTTGTATGAATGACATCGCGACAGAAAAACATGTTTGATACTTACATCCATTTTGCACGAAACTGCTATAGCCCTTCCACTACTCGACGCAATCTGTGACGTAGAAATTGTCGTTACATACCTGAGTGCACTTCGCAGTAAACAAATAAATCAAATCAGGTGTGAACTGTGATCTGTTGTCTTTGCACCGTATGGATGTGGGCGTTCTTGCCGACGTTTCGGACCTAAATTGTTCCTTCATCTCCAGAATCGAAGAGTAGAACAAGCAAGCAGAGACAGACTGCTCAGTTATGGGCCAGAGAAATAATGGTGGCCCTAAAACGGGCCGCATTTACAGAAGTGGATAGATAGGAGAAGGGGGGGTAGTGGCATAAGTAATCAGTTGGAGGTGAAGGGGGGACTCGGGACCTCGCCGCTTTGCTAATTCTTCGACCGTGAAAGTAGTTACTCAGCAACGGGCGTAGTTTTTTGCAGAGCCGTTCCCTAGCAACGGTTGTCTGTTATGAGAAAATATGCCGTAGTAGTGTGCCAGACACGTGTACTTAGTACTAATTCTGTTGAAGTTGATGCTGATCATACCTGGTTACCTCACCGATCAATAGGGCATCACTCAAGCAAGAAAATGACATTTCCTGGTATATTAAAATATGGAAGAAAATTATACCGGTATTCTCAAGGTGAGGAAGTATATTATAAACGTATGTAACATGTGAAAGAGAATAAGGAAACGTATTTGATGTCTTGGGGAAAAAAAGCGTTTTCTTTGTGGTCCTACAGTACGTCCTTCAAGCATCCGTGACGCTACACGGAAGATGAAATATTACCACTGATGACGCGGTATCATTAGCTTACCTTCATAACTCGACCAACAGCCACACAGTTCGCATGTCCCCAGCGATGACGCTTCTGATATATATTCGGAGCGTCCTTGATTCGAATCTCGCTCGGGACGTTAGCTGCCCTGATTTAAGTTTGTCATGGTTTTCCTCAGTGCATCCAAAAGCATATTCCGTGATAATCTGCCTATTATTTTAGTTGCTAAAATATTCATGTTTCTGCTTTCATTTGTTAGTTGACTTATTCGTTTAATTATTGTTAATTATTCCAATTTTTATATAAAAAATGAGTAGGGCATGTAGCACGTACGGGGAGAAGGTAATGTCTATAGGGTTTCGATGGGAAAGTCTGAGGGAAAGAAACCACTAGGAAGGCCTGGACGTAGATAGGAGGATAATATTAAAATAGATGTTATATAAATAAGATGGGATGGTAGGGACTGGATTCATCTGGCTCAGGATCGGAACCAGTGAAGGGCTGTTGTGAGCACGGTAATGAACTGTTTGGTTCCATAAAATGCGGGGAAATTCTTGAGTAGCTGAGCGACTGGCAGCTTCTCAAGGAAGACTCAGTTCCATGTTTGATTCTGGTTGTATCAGAGGGTAACAATGGTTCTGGACACCAGACGACTTCGAAGAACGGGAATTAATTAATTAATGGATTATTTCTTCCAAGAACTTCTTGTTGTATTAAGTTCGTCTGCGTACTTATAGTCCAGTCATGTCGACATTGCACCCCTACAAATTTCAGTTTTACAGTAGTCTTTTACAGCAACATTTTCCATGAGAATGGCAGTCGACGACAGAGAGACTTGTTGGCAGATCCATCTACCGGAAGAATTAGTACCACTTGCAACAATCGCGTGTATCGATCTCTCGGCATACTGTGTTATCATAATCACAAGTACCATCGCTACGGTTCCCAAACTGTGGTGCGCCTACCCTAGGCTGTACAAAATGATTGTAAGAACTGACGACTTTGTGCAAATATCTTCCCTCAATGTTCGGTAGTTACTTAGCAGGTTACAAAAACGCCTGATTTTAAGTTTCATCACCCTGCTCTGGTCGCAAATACATGCCGTTATGCCATACGCTGAGCCAGTTGAATCCAACCGTTATATTCTTATTCGACGCCTATTTTAATGTTGCCTTCCCATCTAACAGCAGTTTCCCTCAAGCCAACTGTTATTTTTATTATGATATCCAGTCAACGGTTTGTCCTTTAAAGCCTAGTGGTCACTATATATACCATCTGCTTTAACATATTAAAACTCTACTTACTTCACACAGAATACATTTGTATGTTCCGTATGGTTTCTTACAATAAAGATAGATAATTTCTTTAAGCAACATTTACCGGCGGAGTTTCGTAGCGGGCGTTATGTGTTCCCTGTGAGGTACGAACTGGATGTATAAATATTAGTCGGAAGAAATTCGGTCTTTAAATGGTTAAACAAGGGTTTTAATATGATTAGTAAAAAATTAAAGAAAAAACTTGTTAACATATAAACAAGTCCACATGCGACAGTGGCTGTTTTATGGTAGCTTAAGTTTCATTTTTAAACACAAGAGGGCAGTTTCGGCAGTGAATTAGTGTCATTTTATGCTTGCTTCCCCCTTTTTTCTAACCCAGCGTGCCCTCCTGTACGTTTCTCTTGTACTTTATGCCGGGAAAAATTCTCTTCCTCTTTTCTGTTTTATTTTATTTGTGTTCTTTTGTTTTGAAACAGAGTAGTTCCACGAATGCGGCGCATTGCGCAGCAGTTTAGGGCGCGGGGGGGGGGATGGGAAGCGGGTTGCGGTTGAGAATGACTTATTGTCGACTGTTAAAATGGTCTTGGGGGATTTGGAGCGCTTGGGCGGGAGAGGGGATTTTGTAAATTGCGCGCCACTGGACCTATTTTTTCGCCTGCTTCACTTCCGTACAAATTTGTACATTAAAATCTAACACGTTCTGGATCATAGCGTTATATTGCATATGCCGGGTGATTACAACGATATAGTCCGGTTCGTAACCTGTGTTCGTGAAACGAAGACGGAACACCAAGAGTCCTGTTGAGATATTATTGAATGCTCGGTATACCGAGGTTTTTACAGACTTAGGCCGCCTCTGTGGTCTAGTCATCAGAGTTCCTGGCTACAGATCTAGAGGTCCCGGATTCGATTCCCGGCGATACCAGATTTTCTGAGAAGTAGTGGGTCTAGAACGGGGTCCACTCAGCCTCGTGAGGATAATTGAGGAGCTACTTGAATGGAAAAGTAGCGGCTCCGGTCTAGAAAACCGAGTAACGGTCGTGGGGATCCGTTTCGCTGACCATGCGACACCCTCTGTCCTCAAAAGTTGGCACTAACTTCGCCGAGAAGCGGCGGTCGCTCGGTCGATATAGTTCGCTTGCGGACTAAAGATCACGGATTTTTTTTTGCTAACACTTGAATTAGGAATATGTTTTTATTCGGAAAGGACATGGGCAACATAACTCAGTTTTCAGATCCTCGTTTGTGTACATCAAATAGTTTTAAAGTCTCTCTCCTTTACGAAACAGGGTACTCCCTATCTTATGTAGGCGTGTGAGTAGCTGAATTATTGTCACCTGTATGGCCTGATTAGACGGGGTTTTTTGACTGCTAATCGGATTTGTTGGACCCTTCGGATTCAGCGATTGACTACATTTTAGACACACGCTAGTGTCCATAGTTACGTCTTCACTAACCGTTGCTGGGCATCGGCTCCCAACTGCGGACATTCCCCTTCCTCTGGGTTCCTGATCTATCCTCGTGCCTCAGCTACCAGCTGCTAACAGCAATAGCTCACAACGACCTAACCTCAGCAATTCTCTAATTCAACTTAACTGACTGGACTCATTTCCCAATAACTGTCCTACTTATATCGGCACGGACCGAACAGAAAACACCGTTCCATTGTGCAATTTCCGTGGAAACGTGCTGTTTATGAAGCTGTTTATGTTACTTAGCTGTTGTATAGCTGCTTCTTTCGCGGTCGTTTCCTAGCAACGTCTCTACATACCACATTATGTTTGAAGTAGGATGAAGTATCTTCCTAATGATGACGTAATCATATTCGTCGTTGTCTGACGATAAATCACCTCATCCCAAGAGCAGATGAAGTAAGTTTCTCGTGAAGATGAGGTTTTAATTGCAGTTTAAAGGTGTTTGAGTGAGCTTTTAAATCCTGTAATAATTTATTATTTTTATATTCGTGCTACAGGCTCTATAATCTGTATCTCAAACGTCTCATTAATCATTAATGATCGATAAATGTTGACTCAGTTCAGCAGTGGAAGGAATTATATTCTGCAGACGTTCCTCCACAACAGAAACGTGCCCCACATGAATGTAACTGTGTCTCGTCCAGATTGTTTGGCTCCACCGCGACGTTCAAACACATCAGCATCGAGTTAACAAAGCCCCCCCCCCAAAACCCCCGCCAGTTACAGATCTTCTGTTCAAACTCTTGAGAGAAAACAAGAAAGACTGTGGGCCAGAATATTAACGAATATATTCAAAGGGCACTCACTCGTGAGAATTGATTTTCCACTCATCACAGACGAGCAGGGGGGGGGGTCGGTTTTTTGAAACTACCTTAATTACCATACTATTGTCCTGCCGCGATTTAATGATCCCTCGCATCAGCGCCCAGCGTAGTCCGTCTCGAAACGGCATTGGCCGTCAGTCACGTATATACCGTGGGATGAATCACGTGACGATTCTCTCCGTGCTCCTGCTATTGAAGGCTGAAAGTTGCGTTGCATTGTTTCGCCCTAGCCGAGGCTTGCTACGTCACACATGGCCACGGGTCATGAAATTGCGTCATGACCGTAATGCTGCATGAGGAGCTCTGGATGTGAGGCTTTGCATGTGCAATTTCATCCATTATCGTATTACTTGAATTCTTGGTCTTCAGCCTACTTTCCTTATTTTGAAAAAAATAAAAAGAGGTTTATGAGATCACCTTGCTGTCTGTGTCTGTCTGTCTATCTATCTATCTGTGGCTCTACAGCCCTTTGTTGGATCTAGGCCGCTTTTTCAGTTTCGTGATCTTTTTTACACAGACGGTAGGTCTCCTTAGACGGGGGAGCAGCCCTTCGAAAGGCCGCTACCTACTCACGGAAGGGCTCAAACACAGAATAAACGCAGACATCCATGCCTCGAGTGGGATTCTAACCCACGACCCCAATGTTTAAGCGGGTGAAGGCTGTTCATGCCTTAGACCGCATGGCCACCGTGATTGGCCTAATTTTTGAGGATTTGAGGCTTGTAAGACTTAGGAGATCACCTGGCTGTATCTCTGTGTGTCCTCCAAATTTCGGGGGGGGGGTTCTTTGCGGTCCATGTCGTATCGAAGTAAAGTTGGCGTTTAGTTCTACTCAGAACGTCTTGTTTAGCTCCTTGGTCCCAGAAGTTCGCATTCTGTGTTCCCAGTTGCCCTCCAGAAGTGGGCGCGTCCGTAATGTCGGCACGTAGAGGAGCCGGCTGTCGAGAGGCGCTCGCTTCTGACAGCTCGAAAGTACAGACTGGTCTTTCTCAGTTGCAATAAATGCCAAACACTGTCAGAGGCGCGCTTAGGGCGGTTCGCCCGAAATCAGATTTACAAGTGCGACGTCGGATATTGGGTTCGAGAGTATCTCCCTCTCGGACTCTGAATGAACAATTTTGTGGGTCACAACATGCAAGAAGAGGACATGTGAAGAATAAGAAGTAGGGAATGGAAGAATGAAGGAGGACAGTATACAGGAAACGCTTTGTAACGCTAAAAGTAAAAGTAAAGTAAAGCTATCCCTGTAACGGGCCGTGAAGGCCCATAGGGTTGTGAGACGTCGAGGCTCCCACATTATCTAGACAGTCGGCTCAAAGATGGCGGTGAGTTCAGCCTTACGCGCCGGCCGCGCTTTACTCCCCAGGAAATTCGTAACAAAATTATTATTTATTGTGTGTTGTTCGGGACGCGCCATAGCTCAAGCGGTTAGTCGCTGGCTTCTCACCCCGGCGGCCGGGGTTCGAACCAAGGTCTGGTCAAGTGGGATTTGTGGTATACAAAATGACACAGTTTTCTCCGAGTACTTCGGTTTCCCCTGCCAATCTTCATTCCACAAATTGCTTCACAATCACCCTCACCTATCATCTGGAGCTGGTACAATAGGCCAGAAGTGGCCGCAGTACAAGGGACTTAGTCCCACCCCACTAATAATAATAATAATAATAATAATAATAATAATAATAATAATAATAATAATACAATTAGTTGTTTGCCCCACGCTCAACTCACAAGATGGAGGAACAACCCTTGTCGGATGTCTGTGACTGCTTGTTCAATATATTTGCAGTTTCTCTCCATATCTGGAGGCCGTCTCCTCCATCCGCAACCTGAGGACGCGCCATGCCGTGGGGACACGGGACCCACTTAGCATGGGACGAAACTTAAGAAGGGGACAGTAAACTAAGAGACTGATGAGATTATGCGGTGTCCCAGCCGAGGTTCAAACCCAGGCACGTTAATTAATGCGTTAATGCATGAGCCAAGCTTTTTTTTTTTAAATCGCTTAGTGGGGGTTGGAGTCCAACTGGATCCACTCGGCACGGCGGCCACTGATTGGCCTATTGTACCTGCCCCGGCTGATTATGATGATGTAGAATGAAGATTGGCAGGGGTAACCGAAGTACTCGGAAGAAAACCCGTCCCAGCGCCACTTTGTCCATTACAAATTCCGCTTGTCCAGACCCGGGATCGAACCCTGACCGCCGCGGTGGGAAGCCAGTGACTAGCCGCTTGAGATATGGCGCGGCCTAATGATCCAAGTTACTCTTAAAGTGTTTTTCGTGAAAATCAGGCGTCTTGTTCAGAAGCTGGGGTGAATATCACACGCCGAACGGTGATCTCGTATTCATGCCTCTTTCTTTAAGGAAGGAAAATCGTTAGTAAAGGAAGACAAAAGAGAAATGAGTAAGAAGATGAAGTAGGATAAGGAAGAAAATAAGACTGAAATTCAAGAAGTATGTAGATCAGGGGTGTCGAACTTGAAACCAGTGAAGGGTCGCATTTTGCGTTAGCTACCTATCGCCGGGCCGGTAAAGGCTACATTGGAGGGTTGCTGTGTCTAACGGACCCAAGGCCAGATTTAAGGAGGAGCGACAAGGGCGAGAGCCCCGGCCCCCCCAAAAATATAAATATATTTCACAGATTTTATTGAGATATTTGCCTCTAAAAATCATGAAAAGTTATGTAGGATTTGAGCTTCTCATAGAGGTTATGAAGAGTTCTGTATGTTGGGTTTATGACTCCGTGTAGTCATTTGAAAGTCAACCGTCGTTTCAGAGGAAAATATCTCAATTTTCAGCGATGCTTCATTTTCGTTTCTTGTTTGGTGTAGATAATTATTGGACCCTGAAAATAGAGGTGACTTGTTCTACAGAGTCTACACGGCGGGATATCCTAGAGGATACAGCTCTTAACGAACAGTTTGTTTTTAATTCTTATAAAAATTAAGAACAATACAAAAAGAATGTGATAACCTAAATTTTATCTTACTGATAGTGGCCTCAACATTTTGATTGTTCCTGGGCTCCCACAACTGTGAACGCTGACCTGAACGGGTCAAATTTAATGGGCTCATTTCCCCTTTTTACACCTGAAGATGGAAGCAGAGTGGATTTACGAAACATATAATTTAAATATACTAAGACGAGCAAAACGCCTTATCCCTTCAAAGTCAAATGGTTACTATATACCAGCAGCTTTAACATATTAAAACTCTGCATTCTGCCCACGGAATGTATTTGTGTGTTCCGTATGGTTCTCACAATAACAGCATTAACCGATTGGGCGTTGTAGTGGTAACGTAATGCGTTTCCTGTGAGGTACGAACCGAATTCATATATATTACTTATACTGAATTCAGTCTTTGAAGGGTGAACACACATTTCTGACATGGAAGGATACTCTCCCGGGCTGCATGCGGCCCCCGTGCAACAAGTTGGACACATATAATGTGCACTAGAAGAGCCAGAAGAAAGGGAAGTGTGTTTATAAACTGGAGAATGAGGCGAAGAGAGAAGAGACGATAAGAGATTAAATAAAGTTATTGTCTCCATATCACGTCCATACCTATGCTCAGAAAAGCATTACCGCCCAAAAGCTGATTTCTTTCACATGGCTTGACTGCGAAAGGGACGGACGCTCTGCCCTCAGAGCATCGGGCAATCTCGTAATGAGAAGGCTGGTCCACATGTTTCAATTTCTCAGACCTTTTGGATTTCGATGCAGTTTGATATGGGTAGGATAGCCTGTGCCGAAAGTTGGGTCTCGACTTTTTTGGTCCGTATCAGCATGCTGTATAGTCTGTTTTTATTGAGGCATTATTATGGCACAGTTAGGTTAGTTGCTGGATTTTTAGCATGGCCCAGGGTTCAATCCCAGGTAAATTTATGTGGGATTTGTGGTGGACAGAGTGGCACTAAGGAAGGGCCCCTTAGAAAGAGTTAATCTCATCCAGTTTCCGAAACGTCGTGTCCTCTATTACCTATAATTCCGAACGATGGAAAAAGTCCAAAAAACCCAATAAGTCTGTGGACTAACATTGTAATTGCCGGTCACGGTAGCCGAGCGGTCTAAGGCATGAACTGTCTTACAGCATGAAACTGTCGATAAGTGTCTTTTTTTTTTTAATTCGCTACTGGAACACAGTGGTTTATCCGATCATCTTAAACGTCTTATTAAGCTTGAAAGTTTTCCTTGGTTTTTATTGCTTCCAGCGGATACAGAGAGAGAGAGAGAGAGCGGTGGGTAAACGAAAAACAATATTGTATGAGGTCCCCCTATGATGCCGCACAAGGTTACGTCGTTGAAGAAAAGTAAACAGTTGCCACACCAAAGTAAATTTGTATTCTGCTGAACTAACCTTCTTTATTTGCGGATAAGAAAATAAAAAAAATGTTAGTCTTGTGGGTTATACGGAGACGTAACATGATTTTCCTCAATTGTAATATTAGGAAAACAGTCGTAACATAAACAAAATCGGGTAAAGTGTACCCATCATGGTGACATTAAAGATGGCTTCCGTGTACTCATATGTCTGTTGTCAAAGTTGAGACTTATCTCGCTGTTACGAATGGTTTTATATTCCTGGAGAGAGCTCTTAAAAAGCGGAATTTCGAATTCTTTTCGCTGTTTTCGCGTACACGGAAATTTGACAGCCCAGAATGACCAGAAAAGTAACAAAGCACATAAACATTATTTGTTTCTCTAAACCTTACCTTATTACATACCGATATGTGTTTAATAAGGAGATCCGATAGCTCAGTCGGTATAGCGGCTAGCTACAGGCTGGACGGTCGAGGAGTCGGAGTTCGGGTCCCGGTAGCGACAAGAATTTTCTCTTCTCAACGTTGTCCGGACCGGCTCTGGGGCCCACTCAGCCTCCTATACAATGGGTACCGGGGGCTCTTTCCTTGGGGGAAAAGGGGCGGGGGTGTCAAGTTGACCCCTTACCTCCAACTAGTGCCGCGGTCAAGAAAATATGGATCTATACATCCACTCCCCCATACACCTTCATGGCGTAGTGCTTAGTTACCTAAGCACAGGGACAACTTGACATTTTGCTGTATTAAATATTTTAATCTAGTATTAAACCATGTTAGGTGGGTCCGTTGTCACCACGGCATGGCGCGTCCCTCGGGTTGCGGATGGAGGAGACGCCCTCCAGGTGTGGAGGGAAGCTGCGAATATATTGAACAAGAAGTCGCGGACAGTCGACAAGGGGTGGTCCTCCAGCTTGGGTGTTTGGCGTGGTGCTAACAACCTCTCACCGCAAACATAATTTTGTTACGAAATGTCGTGAAGGGCCTCTAACCTGGACGGATTCTCCGGATAAACGAGGATGAGATGGGCAGGTCATGTAGCACGAATGGGAGACGGGGAATACATGTAGGATATTGGTGGGAAAGCCAGAAGGTAGAGACCACTATGAAAAACAAGACGTAGGATGGGTGGATATATTAAAATGGATCGTAGATGGGATGGGTAGGTGTGGAGTGGACTGATCTGGCTCAGGATAGGGACTAGTGGAGAGCTCTTGTGAACGCGTACTGAACCTTAGGGTTCTTGGGTAGCTGTACNCTTTAAATTGCTGGGAAGTTCTTGAGTAGCTGTACAACTGGTGGCTTCTCAAGAAGGGCTCGGCTCCGAGGAGTTAGCTAATCTAGTATTAAGATGATGTTTCGGATGTTGATATTGTTACCATTGGTTGTATTGGTGGTTTGTTGGTTATTTAACGACGCTGTATGTGACAGCATGTTGTGAAGACTGTGAATAATGATTTGGAAGGCTCCGGGCCTGGCGTAGTTCAGGTGACGATCCTGACACGTGCCCGGAGGGACTGAGAAATACAACGAAGAATCACGCTGAGGATAACCGATGTCCCAGCCGAGTTACGAACTGCTCACCTCCGGAATACGCCAAAGTGCTCGTCCTTTATCTGTGTTACTGCTGGACTCTCGGCACCAGTAACTGTTTAAACGTTCCTGTCGAATTGTTTTCCTGGTCACGGGGTTTCTGTCAAACGCCCAGGAGTGAGACGGACGTGTGGTTCCGGTGGCAGATCCCTCGCAGCCGGTTGTCATGCTCCGTTGCATTGCCGTCCCTGTCGCGCCCTGAGCACGCAGTGCAAGGAACTGAAGGCCATGATGGAGGAAGAGAGATTTGGGAAGAATAAGGAGAGGAGAGAGGAGGAAGAGGAAGGCTGGGAAGAATAAGACGAAGGAATAAGAGGAGGAAGCGGAAGGTTGGGAAGAATAAGACGAAAGAATAAGGGGTGGAGAGGAAGAGGAAGTTAGGAAAAATAAGACGAAGGAATAAGGAGAGGAGAGAGGAGGAAGAGGAAGGCTGGGAAGAATAAGATGAAGGAACGAGGAGAGGGGAGACAGGAGGAACAGAAAGGTGAGAAGAATAAAATAAAGGAACGAGGAGAGGAGAGAGAGGAGGAAGAGAAATTTGGGTAGAATAAGACGAAGGAATAAGGAGAGGATAGAGGAGGAAGAGGAGGGCTGGGAAGAATAAGACGAAGGAATAAGGAGAGGAAGCGGAAGGTTGGGAAGAATAATACGAAAGAATAAGGAGAGGATAGAGGAGGAAGAGGAAGGCTGGGAAGAATAAGACGAAGGAATAAGGCGTGGAGAGGAAGAGGAAGTTAGGAAAAATAAGACGAAGGAATAAGGAGAGGAGAGAGGATGAAGAGGAACGTTGGGAAGAATAAGACGAAGGAATAAGGAGAGGAGAGAGGAGGAAGAGGAAGTCTGGGAAGAATAAAATGAAGGTACCAGGGGTTCTTTCCCCGGGGGTAAAGCGGCCGGTGCATGAAGCTGACCACTCACCTCTAACTAGTGTCTAGGTCAAGAAAATGTGGATCTATACATCCACTTCCCCCATACGTCTTCATGGCGTACTGCTTAATTAGTTAAGCACAGGGACAGTTTTACGTTACTCCTCAGGATAGTATGGGTTCTGGCTGAGATTCGAACCAGAGCGCTGTCGCCTGAGTGAACATGCTGGGCGGGATAGGAGTGAGACATTACTGCACGCTGCCCCCGTTAAAAGCGCGATGCAGACAAGCGCTCCGCTGCTTTGTGCCCATAAAGGGCCGTAAACACTTCTCTGAGGCGGGCTGTTTCGGCGTGGAGCACGAGGCAGTGTGGGAAGTGAGTCTTTCGGCCAGAAAGGCTAAATCTTTTGTAGGAAACTTTTATGTTAATTAATCCTTCAAACATGGCAGTGGTGTCAACATTTAATGTTATGTCTGAGAAACCTGAGTTAATAGATGTTTGTAGCACACACAATTGTACAGAAATATTACAGTCTCCGCGTAGCGTGATCCATAAACATGTTTTTACGATGTATGTACAGTAAACCCTCGCTAATCCCACGGCGGCGGCCCGTGTTCGAGCCCGGGTCTGGTCATGTGGGATTTGAGGTGGACAACGTGGCACTGGAGCACGTTTTCTCCGAATACTACGGTTTCCTCTGCTAATTCTCATTCCACCCACTGCTCAACGCTCATCATCATCATCTGGGGCTGGTACAGTAGCCCGAAACAGCGGTCGCAGTGCAGGGGACCGTCTCACCCCACGATAATAAAAACCCTCGCTACTCCGATTACACTTAATCCTGATCGAAACGTGAAAAATTAAAAATTCTCTGCATGCTTAAGTAAGCGTAAAATTGTTCCTGTGGTTGCCTAATTAAGCACTACGCCATGAAGGCGTATGGGGGAGTGGTTGTATAGATCCACATTTTCTTTAACTCGGCACTAACTGGAGGTGAGTGGTTAGCTTTACGCCCGGCCGCTTTGGATGTTAAGTTGGGTGGACCCAGAGCCGGTCTGGACGACGTGGAGAAGAGAAAATTCTTGACCCTACCGGGACTCGAACTCCGACCCCTCGATCGTCCAGCCAGTAACTAGTCGCTATACCGACTGACCTATCCCGGCTCCCGTTCACGGTTGATCACGTACATTAAAAGACAAGGGATTTAGGAGCAAGAGGACTCTCAGACTGTGTTGAGGGCAGCTGGAGAGACTGAAACCACGCAAGCAAATATCCAAGATTGGCTTCAGCTGGATTTCATCTTTGGCAGAGGTACAAATTGCTGCAGTGATTTTGTATTTATTTCCATCAGTACTACCTATATATTAATATTTCCATAATGAGGAGCTTCATAACTTCTACTCTTCTCCGAGTATAATTAGAATTACAAGTCAAGGAGGATGAGGTAGGCAGGGCATGTAGCACGAATGGGGGAGGCGAGGAATGCATATAGGATATTGGTGGGAAAGCCAGGAGGAAAGAGAACACTGGGAAGACCAAGGCTTAGGTGGGTGAACAGTATTAAAATCTTAGAGAGATAGAATTCGATGGTATGAATTGGATTGATCTGGCTCAGAATAGAGACCACTGGAGGGCTCTTGTGAACACGGTAATGAACCTTCGGGTTCCATAAAATGCTGGGAAATTCTTGAGTAGCTGCAGAATTGGCGGCTCCTCAAGAACGGCTCAGCTCCATGAGTAAGTAAATAACTCCCTATATTATTAATATTTCCATATATTTGTTTTCTAAGTTTTTTTTCTTTTATTGCTATATTTTGTGCCATTAATCCGCATAACGTAACCCCCCAATTAATCCCGATTAGGGAGGGTTTACTGTGTATGAAACATGAGCCTAGAGCCATTCTGGACATTGTCAAAGATAACAGTCATCGTCCTGCATGGGAATCGAGCCCCAGATACCCAGCCAGACAAGATATTTGTAGCTTGAATTATACTCTCGAAATTAAGAGGAATGGTTGCGGTATTTTATATCATGTCCGTGGGACTAGAGTAAAAACTCATGTACTGGATGTACGGACATAATCTCTAGTTATGCAGTACATTCGCTTGGTGAGTTTTTCTGTTCTGATTTCTGTTATTTGTTGTTGTTTTTATTGTTATTACACGCTCTCTATCCGCAGATATTGCACTGAGGCTTAAAGGCGTTACGGCTCAGTACACTAAAGAGAACTTATAATGAAATCGTTGCTTTTTCAGGCGATAACTGTAACACATGAGCATGTGCTAGACTAGTGATATTGGACTTGCCATTAGACAGTACAGACACTGCCATATTCAGGCAAGTACCTCTGATCAGAACCCATAAAGCCAATTTTCCTATGCCCTAGATTTATTAACTTAAGGTCTGATGATTTCTTGTCAGTAAGTGGGAAAGCCAGAAGGAAAGAGACAACTAGGAAGACGAAGACGTAGGTGGGTGAAAAATATTAGGATGGATCTTAGGTAGGATGGGATGGTGTGGACTGGATAGATCTGGCTGAGGATTCGGACCAGTGGAGGGCTCTTGTGAACACGGTAATGAACCTTCGGGTTCCAACCTGGAGATCTAGGTCTGTGTATTTATGTCCCCCAGGAACAAGGTGGCCCTGTTATACCCCCAGCCACAGGGTTCTCCTTTCATCGTCTCCTACGGCTTTCATGGCTACGGTGGAGGTACTGTAACCCACCTCCACATGGGGATAATTTATTATTTACCCTTCCCCTCTCGTCTCTATTGATATCCCATGTGCCCCCCCTCTCCCTCCCTTCCTGTTATGTAGCTGGGTGTTTTCTACTGGTGGCTCAGTCTGCAGCCACCTGCTCGCGCTGGTTCCTCGCTCGCGGACTTATCTAGCCTAAAGTTGGAGGCAGTGCGTTTCTTCCGAAACGTCGGTTCACACAAGACAGACACGGCGCGACATCCCAGAAGACGGCATTCTTCATATATGGGATACGTTAACTGATTTTGCATTTAATTCTTATTTTTAATTAAGCTTAAACCTAAAAGAGCTTTGTTGATAGTTCTGTGTGCATCCTATATAGTCTTGTTTGTTACGTAACTGGTTTCGATAGCGGTGTGACAGAGCTGATGCGGCCAAAGCTCCTGTTAGCATGACGATCCGGCAGCCATATTGAATTACGGGATGCGCCATGTGATGCGCAGTGTAACCATGAGAACAGGGAGGGGAAGTTGCGATACGAGACAAGAGGCAGCGAAATCCAGCACTGCCGGGTACACATGTGGCATACGGGAGATGCTGCGTTCGAAACTCTACTGAACAGAAACTATTCTGACTGAGGATTTTTCACGGTTTTTCTCAGTCCGCTCCAGATAGTAATTTAAATTGGAACATTACCGATTCCTTCCACATCCTTTTTCAATTAATTGTTTATTAATCATCTTACCATTCGATTCTGTATACTGTGAGTTATTGTTAAAAGGTAAAGCCCTCCCTGTAACAGGCCGTGGAGGCCCATAAGGTTGTGAGACGTCGAGGCTCCCATATCTTCTACACAATCGGCTCACAGATGGTAGTGAAGTTGTCGGCCTTACGCGCCGGCCGCCCTTTACTCATTTCTGTTAGAGGCTGAGTCGACCCTAGAGCCATAGTGCGGCTGGAAGTATCAGGTCAATTGAAAAATTCAGTGACCTCATCATGGATCGAACCACCGACCTTTCTGTTTGTAGCATCGGGCCTCAACCAACAACGCTACCGCGTAACTAAATAAGTTAACACAAATGTTAGGTATGTAGCCATTTTTATATGTGGCTCGCATATAGGACACAGTAAAGTAAAGTAACGTAAAGTGAAGTTATCACTGGAGTAATTTATTAAGAACTGCGCCACGGAGACGTATGGATCAATTAAGGTATACCATTCTTGGCAATAGATGGGTGTGAGTGATCAGCTTCACGCTCCTGCTGCTTTATTTACGGGGAAGCAGTCCCTGGTACCCACTGGACAGGTGGGCTTCAGAGCCTGTCTGGACGGTATGGAGGAGAGAAAAATCTTTTGCCCCTGCTGAGAATCGAACCCTAACTCCTCGGTCGTCGACCCCGTAGCGCAGTCGCTGTACCGACTGAGCCCTCCCGGCTCCTCTAAGAAACATAAGTGAATAAAGTCTTTACAGATGTATGCATGTAAGATTATTTATGGTAGGAGACCAGGATAGGTCACTATATGACTTGCGCACATGTTAGGCAGCCAGTGAATCCGGGTTAAGTTCCCGGTAGTTTCAGAACATTTAATTTTTTTTAACACGTCCATGGGGCCTTCCTAGCCTCATATCCAGTATGTACTAGTGGTAAATCGGCCAAGGCGTGAAGTGGTCCACTCAGCTCTATCAAATGATGTGAAGAATACGTGGAGCTATACCTCCACTCCCCCATATGTCTTCGTTTGATGGTGTTTGATTAAGCACGTGGACTTTGTACCCCATAAGTGGTGTCTGGTATTGACATATCGGCCTGAAACTCAGAGGAACTGTTTGAAATGGACATTTGTGACGTGTATTGATAGTTCTGTTTGTGTGAATGCAGACAATGGAATAGTTACGTGCCTTCAAAAGGAATTTGTCCAATCAATACGCGGATGTTACGAGTTTCGTCAGTTTGGTCTCTGTAACAGACAGTTGGACAAATCAGTTGAGCGATGAGTTGCAATACGAACCAGGCACGTTGCCACCATTTCTGTCTTCCTCTCTCTGTCCGTCATTTTTTGTTCATATCTTCTGTCTTCTCCTCTCACTGTATCTTTGTGTATTCCTCTCTCTTTTCTTTCCCTCATCCTTTCTCTTCTTCCTCAAGACTCTCTCATTTTTTATTTTTCATTTCTGTCTATACCCCTTTCCTTCTTTCTTTACCATTTAATAGTGGCCCAACTTGGGCGGCTGTGTTATTTGTGTTCTGTTTTACTCTTCATTATCGTCTGGTTGTTTGGCTGAGACAAATCGTCATATACAGGGTGATTCAAATTGAAGCAGATTCCTTCAGATTTAGTTTCCCAGACGTCCACTTCTGCGCTGGTATCCATTGTGTAACAACATTAACACTGTGTTACGATGGCTTATTTAGATGTTTTTGGTTATCTAATTCATTGATCGCCCGTGCTCAGAAAACTCTCTGGTCCTGCCCCGGTGTGGCCACCCAGGCTGCCGCACTTCAGACGTCCGACTTGTTCTAATAATACTGTAGCATGTAGACCCGTTACTAAGTAATGAAAATAATGCCCGTTCCTAGGCAACAGATTCCTAACATTCACCAGTAGACTGACTGGGAAGTGGTTTTCTCTACGCGGTCCTTGCGACAGCTGTGTGACGCAACAATAGAGGGAATTTTGGAAACGGTGTTTTCTATGCGGTCCATCCCGAGATATTATAGGCAGGAGAAGTCTTAAGAGTTTTGCTGCTTGGGAGAAAACCCAGTAAGGACATGAACACGGAAGTTCAGAGATCTACAGCGTTGGAAGCCGTTACCAGGCGACGACACAGAAAACTAAGAAATGTTGGTGGTTGCTGTAGTGAACTGCAGAGCGTGTGGTTTAGCAATAGCGCTGTATTTTCTTGAAGTTACGACCTGTAAGTGGATAATAAATATATTCACCAAACCCCGTCTGGAGTCACTAATACACGTGACAGTATGAACCGTTTGAAGTTTATGATTTTAAAAATTTGTATACTCCATTTTGAATTCCTTTATACTGTTTACGTTCGTTGGAAGTAGGATAATGTTTTCGGGATGGATAGTACAAGGAGCATTAGCGCTGACGTAATCGACCCGCACAGATTTCATGTGTCGAGTCTACGCAATGGGTTTGGAGGGGGGTACGTTGTCACCCGAGCCTTTCATATAGCAGGAGGTGACATTGTAAAGGCATTTCTTTTTACACCTGCTTCTTTTCTCATTAATCTGATGAATGGTAAGGGATCTAATTAATGACCCGTGTGAAATCTGAGCCGCTATGTGTGTGGAAGACCGGTCGATTCTGTTGAATGTGTCTTCAAAATGAAAAGAGAAACTGTTCTATGAAGCAGTCTTTCCAAAAATGTTCCCCCGCGGAACCCCAAGAATTACAGTATGAATGATAAACTAAAAAAAAAAAAAAGTTAAAGAACAAACTCCTTGGCGCAGAGATGGTCTTTAGGTCAACGTCACCCAACTTTTCCGTTCTTTACAGCGCCCAGAGCGACCCTGTGGCCTACCCAGCCTCCTATCCAGTGGGTACCTGGAATAAAGCGGCCTGGACGTGAATCTGACCACTCACCTCGATCTAGTGTCGAAGTCAAATGGTGGAGCTGAACCTCCACTCCCCCATACGTTTGCATACAACTTAGGCGTCACATATCTATGGTTCTAGAGTCATTTTGTTGGACCTTGGCCGATTTTTGTGTTTCCTAATCTTATACACTGTCGGTAGGACTCGGATGGGTGATCCGCCCGTCGTAAAGCCGCTACCTACACACAGAATACACAGACATCCATGCCTTATGCGAGATTCGAACCCATTATCCCAGCGTCCGAGTAAGCGAAGACAGTTCGTGCCTTAGACACCGTGACCACTGTGAAAGCGGGCGTTATATATAGTTACTGCTCTGTTTCAAAGGTGTAAATGAGGACTGATCCGTGGGTGTATTTGGAATATGTTGTGTAGTATCCGTGGAGTGTGTTCAGATGTTGCGAGTAAATGGGAACAGTTTACGGTTGTTTTTAATTTGTGTATGTATGCTTGCGTGGTTTCATTTAGAGGCACATCAGCATCCATGACTGTACGAGTATGCTCCTGTATAGAAGTGTAGCTGCATAACCTTTTGTTTAACACAGTATAAAAATTAATTAAAAGTAGACTTCTGTGTCAGACTAACGTGGTATAACACTCGGTAAAAGTCTCAGTAAAAACAGCAATAAATATCGTATTAAAAATTCTTAATAAAACATGTTGTATATGGACCTGTAAAAAAATTGGAACAAGAATGAAAATAACAAAAACGCCTCGAACCTGAGATAAAACGAAATCAAATAAAATTTCCAACCTCTATACCATATCATTAAATACGATTTGCGAAGTGAAGTGAAGTGAAATGAAGTGAAGTGGAGTAAAGGATAGGTCATGATGAAATGTGAGTGCATCAGTTCAGGACATTATGTATTTCATTACTGACTGTTTCATGTATAGTATACTTATATTAATATTAATTTATATAATTTTAATTGTCTTTGCATTTTATTCATTTGGTGTATTGTGCTAATTTTTATTAATATATATAACTGTAGTTGTAATTGTATTTACGTTTCATTCATTATGTATATCGTGCTTTTTTATTAATATTAATTTATATAATTGTAATTATATTTGCATTTTATTCATTGAGAGTGTTGTGTTAATTTTTATTAATATTAATTTATATAACTATAGTTCTAAATGTAAATACGTTTCATTCATTATGTATATTGTGCTTTTTTATTAATACTAATTTATGTAATTGTAGTTATAATTGTATTTGCATTTTACTCATTCTGTAGTGTAACATTTATTGTTTGTGTAGTTTTGTGTGTTGTGTTTTGTTTGAGTGTGATATGTTATTTTGTGTGATGTGAGTTATTTGTGTGTTGTATCTTACTGTAGTACCACTGCCACCGAGTAAAAACCCACTTGCAGATAATAATAATAATATTAATAATAATTTTTATTTGGGATGTCAGGTTTAAGCAAATGTTTCCATGCCCTGTACGTAGTTATCCCAATAATTTAGTCTTGACATATCGTTTTATGTCGAACACAAGAGATCTTTATATAGTCCATGTTGAGAATAAAACCGCTGTTTTTTTCCCACCAGTGACTCAGTTTGTCGTTTTATGTTTGGGCATTCGTGAAAGAAATGTCAACACTAAACTTAACTGTGCTCTTTATACGTCAGCAGTTCATAACTTCTTATTGTCAGTATTTGACGTCATTCGTCTTGTCGCAGAAATTCAGTGTATACTTGAAAGAAATAAATGTCTATAAGTCCCCCCCCCCCTGAAAAGATTACAGTCCCTCCAAGGCTAGTTAAGTTTACATTGGCAGTAATATGTTTGTTTATTGTAGGGTATTACGTCATATACTTCTTAAGTATCCTGTCGTTATAGCAAAAATGTTCGTTATGATGGCCATTTTTTTTTCACTGGCTCTACAGCCCACCTTGAGCCCTGGCTTCTGATTTTCAGTTTCATGATCATTTTACAGTCAGTAGGACTCCTTGGACTAGTGATCAGCTCGTCGCAAGAACAAGAGAAACACAGAATAAACACATAATGTAAAAAGTAAAAAAGTAAATGTATCCCTGTAACAGGCCGTGGAGGCCCATAGGGTTGTGAGACGTCGAGGCTCCCACATTTTCTCCAGACCATCTGCTCATAGGTGGCGGTGAGGTAGTCAGCCTTACACACCGGTCGCCCTTTACCCCCAGGAAGGTTCCTGGTACTCATTCCTGTTAGAGGCTGAATCGACCCCAGGGCCATAGTGCGGCTGGAGGGATTAGGTAAACTGAAAAATCCAACGATCTCATCGGGACTCGAAGCTCCGACCTTCCGGCTTGTAGCATAGTGCCTCAACCAACTACATACACATACTAAACATGAATGCCTTGTGTGAGATTCGAACCCACGATCCCGGCTTCCGAGCGAGCGAAGACAGTACATGTCTTAGACAAGTATTTCTCAACTGCCGGGCCGCGACCCGGTACCGGCCCCTCGTCTTACAGAAAAAAGAATTTACCGGGCCGCGGTCTGACAAAGGTTGAGATCACTTGGCTACCGTTACCGGCTGATGGCCAGTTACCAGGTTGATATTTTCACACGAGACCATCGGAGTATGAACCTCCCGACCTCCTCTTTCCGTCATATCGTCGTGTTTCGCAATACAAGACGTTATTTGTTTGAGCGACGCCGTATCAAGACAGAGTAAGTGGTTTGTATTCTGGGAGGTGCTACATTCGAATCTCAGCTAGGACACCGACTGTCCTAGCTGGGTTTTCCTCCAGGCACATACTTCAGATTACTTCACAGCCGCTTCCTCCCAAATCCTTTCCAGTTCATTAATCACTGATCTTATCATTCGACGCTGTGTAGCCTGAGTAACTGAAAACGTCGTTAAATAAACCGCGAATAAATGGTAATACTTCGAACCCACGGCGTCAGAGAGAGAGGCCATTATCGTCCTCTTCTTGCGCGCTCTTCGGTTTTATCTTATTATATTTTATTTTATTCCCTTCCGTCTTTCATATTTTATTCCTCTTCATTTTTTATCTTCTCTTCCTCCTCCTCCTCCCTTTTATCATCTCCTACTCCTATTCTTTTTTAATCATCTTGTTCCCCTCTTCCTTCCCTTCTGATTCCTCTCCTTTCTTGCCTCTTACTACTCCTTGTATATACTCCTCTTCCATCTTTATCTCTTATTCCTCCTCCTCTCTTGTCTTCATATCCTCCTATTCTTTCATCCCCTCCATTTCCTTCTCAAACTTTTCATATTTTTCATTCTGCTTTGTCATCTCTCCCTCCTTTTAGTTTTAATATTCAGTTTGTTTTTCATCTTCCTATTCTTCATCTCATTCTTCCCTCCCAGGGGGGCACGCGGTAGCGTAGTTGGTTGAGCCACTATGCTACAAGCCGGACTGTCGCGTGTTCGATTCCTGATTAGGTCACTGGATGTTTTCAATTGACCTAATCCTTCCAGCCGCACTATGGCCCTGGGATCGAGTCAGCCTCCAACAGAAATGAGTACCAGGAATTTTCCTGGGCGGTAAAGGGCGGCCGACGCGTAGGGCTGACAAACTCACCGCCATCTTTGAGTCGATTGTGTAGAAAATGTGGGAGCATCGACGTCTCACAACACTATAGGCCTCAACGGCCTGTTACAGGGATAGCTTTACCTTCTATTCTTCAATTCTTTGTCTTATTTCTGTTTTTTCTGACCTCGTAGCCTCCAATGATAAGACCGCGCCGCAGTTTCATGTGCAGTCGGCGGGTGCGTTTGATAGATTCAGGGCTGTCTTGCGGGGGGGGGTTATTGATCATATGAACAAATGTTGATCTAAGCATAGCGACTCATGCTTCTCGCGTTATGAAATAAGACAACTTTGCCCCGAACCGAGAAATTCATGAGATAAAAGTCTGTTTATTTTTTAATGTTTTGTCAAGAAGCGTCTAAGCTAAATTCCAAGTAAGCTGTTCAGTATCGTGTAGGGGAAGCTGAGCATGCGCAGAGAACTACGAACTTTGATCGTGAGCCCGAGTGATAGGCGAATAAGGGCGCCGCGTGGAGCGGCGCGCCTTCAGTGACGCCTCATTTTACAAACGCTGTCCTTTTTTTTTTTAGTATTTCGCTTTGTGTTAAATAAAATAAATTTCTGCTGATCTCTCTTCAGTATCACGCTCATTAATTAGCAGTAATGTAAACGCACGCAGAAATATAGTATATATATAAAACTTGTTTAAGAATTATGACTAATGACTTTGTTAGTCTTAAAGTCCAGAAGTTTTACTGAGCCGGGATAGTTCAGTCGGTAAAGCGACAGGCTGTGGTTCCATTTCCGGCTGGGGCAACAGATCTTCATCTTCTCTACAGGGTCCACACTGGCTGTGGAGCCCACCCAGCCTCCTATACCATTGGTACCGGGGGTAAAGCAGCCGGAACGTGAAACTGACCATCCAGTGCCGATGTCAAGAATGGTGGAGCTGTAACCCCACTGCCCAATACGTTTTCATGGCGTGCTGCTGTTCCTGGCCTGTACTGATTTGGAAAATGTGTTCATTCTTTCCTGACTTAATCTTGAGTTCTGAGGTTCGCTTTGGCCTCGGAAAACTGTTGCAAACGTCATGCCAGCAAAATGCCTCCATGCCTTCCATTGTCATGTTGAGCCTCTCGCAAAGGTTGCTGGGTTGTAACGCAGTGTAATCCGGTAGAAGTCCCCGGACGTTTTGAAGAAACATACCGCCTTCAAATTCAGGGTAGAAGAGTAAGAAAAGCAACCAGCAAGAAATAAGTAAAACTCTTCGTCTTATCAATAAAGATTCTACACTTCAAGACTACAAACAAACTCCGTCGCTTGCAGTCCGCAAACGAACTATACCGACCGAGCGACCGCCGCTTGTCGGAGTTAGTGCCAACTTTTCGCGGATAGAGGGTGTCACGTGGTCAGCGCAAAGGATCCCCACGGCCGTTAATTTCGGTTTTCTAGACCGGAGCCGCTATTTCCTTGAAAAATATCCTCAATTATCTTCACGGGGCTGAGTGGGCCCCGTTCCAGACCCACTACTCATAAAATCTGGTAGCGCCGGTAATCGAACCCTGGACCTCTGAATCTGTAGACAGGAACTCTGACCGCTAGACCTCAGAGGCGGCTCCATATATAGATCCCATTGTGCGTAATGTTTTCTTCGCTCTCCATTAGTTTCAGATACTTTGAAAGACGTTTGAAAGTGAAATCATTTGTGTCCTGACGTAGCCTTTGTCTATTGGATGGGTACATGCTTTTGTCTTAAGAACAGAACTTCGAAAGACATTTTTTTTGTAGAACAATAGTGAGATATCTACATATTACTGAAAGGAAATTGCTTACAACTTCCAGAAATATAGAAATTGAGCATAAGTATATATTCTGACGAAAGTCTCCCGTGTTTTACGAACTTTCCACAAGTAGGTAGTTCCTGCAAGTTCTACGTCAGAGACAGCACGCAAAGTCAGTGTTCTGTTTAATATACTAGCATATAAACTCGCTGTTCCATTTGTTTGTAAATGGTGAAAGGAACTCCGGACTGCTACCGAATTTTTGTATGAAACATCGTCAATATTATCATGATTTAGGGGTGCGTGACTGTAGATGGGGTTTTGTTTGAACCACTTATAAACACTCCGAATTACAAGTAATTACCGCGGTATCGCTAATCTCCACAGTTCACAAATCTACACGTCAAGTCTTCAACAGCCGTTACCTGGTAACGGATGCTAACAGTGGAGATTCTTCAGCTTTCCGCGATCACGTCCTTCCCTCAAGATTCCAGTAGAGGACAGCCAACCAGTTCTCTCCTTTATAACTCCTGGACGCACTCCGCGTAGGCAACACCCTGTTTCCTCCGTTGCCTGGGAACGTGTTTACCGAGCCGTTGCCCAGAAACTGCTTACATAGCACCACTTCTTATCCGCATACTGCATAGCAACGGCTCAATACGCCACATTATTGTTACACGACTGTTGATACTAGAATTCTATTCAGAGGAGCATAAAGGTGCATTGTGATTACTGATTTTTTCGAAGGCAGTGGAAATACGCCTCTTTATATTGCCATATCTTATAGTTTAACCTCAATATTTATTTTAATATTGGCCTCCCACATACGCCTAGGTGTCTGAATTGGTCTCTTTTCTGCAGTTTTCCCAACCAAAATTATCAGTACATTTCTTGTGTCCGTTTACGGCATCTCTCAAGGCTAAAATTTTGGGTGCGCTTGGTTCGAATCTTTGCCTGGGGCAGAGGTCATCCTAAATTTCGCAGTCCCTTCAAAACAAATTTTGGAATACCACCTCAATTAGGACACGATCGTTTCCTTCAAAATCCCTTCCAGTTCATCACACATGTTATTCTATGTTATGTTCTATCTAGATGCTGAAAGTGTCGTGAAACAAACACGAAAATGTCATTATTATCTACCCGTTCCCCAAATTTAATTTAAGGGCAATTATATGAATTCTAACCGCGACTTATTTCTTTTGTTGTCCTTTGCGTCTTCTTCGCTTCCTTTATTCCATTTGTTTGTTTGTCTATCCTCTCTCCCCGCGTTATCCGAAATGGGGTGTATTGTGCAACAGAAACTTTTTGACTTGTTCCTTTGTTTTTCTTTCTTATTTTCTCTTTCGCTTTTGAATGCTCCCCCCCCCCACCCCATCTCTTTTAGTTTGTTCTTTTGT
>NW_019731277.1:109072-178940 GCF_002891405.2 Cryptotermes secundus | reverse complement strand
GGGGTGGGGGGGGGGGGACGGAAGGAGATGGCCAAAGAACTTAAAAAGAATTCCTTTTTTTTTTCTTTCTTTCAAGTGGTGCTATTCTTTCATATGGAGAAGTAGTTTCTGATTTGTCAAAATGACTGACAAATTGGGTAAATCCTTTGAATTTTAACGTTTGAACTCATACCATTGTACTTTTCAATCCTAAGAAGATTATTCTACTGAAACCCGTTCTCGGACGAAACTGAATGACTACTCCTTGCTGCTGTATGGGCGGATTCTGCACTTGGAACGACAGTATTTAATCGTGTCACGCTGTTCCTGTTTCCTCTAACGCGCCCCTTGCTAGCGTCTGAACGCTTTACGAATTTAATTCATATTCGGGTTTAAAGAGTTCATACATCCCTGGATCAGTGCCCGATGCAAAATAAATATTTTAGCTCCAGAAATATGGATCCCTTAAAATTGGCCCCATGGACCAGAATTTGCGTTTTTATCGAAAATGGCTTTAAAGATTTTGATTAAATTTCAGTAATTCATGGAACTACACGCGTCTTTCTAAATAAGACTCCGTAACCTGTTTCTTCAGGAATATAACGGTACGCTCTCTCCGAACAAACTCCGTGGCCTGTAGTCCACAAACCAACTATGCCGACCGAGCAGCCGCCGCTTGTCGGCGATGTTAGTGCCAACTTTAGCGGGTAGAGGTTGTTGCATGGTCAGCTCAACGGATCCCCACGGCCGTTAATCTCGTTTTTCTAGACCGGAGCCGCTATTTTCTTGAAATAGCTCCTCAGTTATCCTCATGAGGCTGAGTTGACCCCGTTCCAGACCCACTACTTCTCAGGAAATCTTGTAGCGCCGGGAATCGAACCCGGAACCTGTAGCCAGGAACTCTGACCACTGTGCATTAGCTGGAACTGAGTTCGCATACCGGATATTTTACCACAGAGGAAAGAACGTCAAGTGTCCATTGGGTAGGAGGCTGGGTGGGCCCAAGATCTGGTCTGGAGCCTGTGGGGAAATCTCTTATCCCTAATGGGAATGAAATTATAATTCCTCTTTCGCCCAGCCAGTAACCTAATCGCTGTAGGGAAGGAGAAACCAATATTATATTGTGATGTTTTATGGAGTAATCACAGAATAAGAAATCATGAGCGGATGCACAGGCAGCAGTGTGATCTCATAAGCCTCATTTTATTTTTTTAAATAAGGGAATTCGGTTCAAATTAAGGGGGGAGACACACACACACACATACAGCAATGTGATCTCATAAGCCTCATTTTATTTTTTCAAAATCAGGACATTATGTTAACAATTGAGGAGAGACACACACAGCAAGGTGATCTCATAAGCCTCATTTTATTTTTTCAAAATCAGGACATTATGTTAACAATTGAGGAGAGACACACACAGCAAGGTGATCTCATAAGCCTCATTTTATTTTTTTCAAAATCAGGACATTATGTTAACAATTGAGGAGAGACACACACAGCAAGGTGACCTCATAACCCTTATATTTTTGTAAGAATAAGGAAGGTAGGCTAAAGAAGTATACACTTTATTAAAAGAATAATAAACGTATTTTAAATTGCTCGTCGTCTTTGGCAGGTGTTTTTAATAAATGTTTATTGTTGCCAAAACATTTCTTGTGTGCCATGAGGTTTCATGTTGGAAAACAGAAATGTCTTGAGGATGGTGGGTAAAATGTGCACAGAATTTCCCTTCAGTGGTTATTTAATCACTGGCTCTGATAAAATAAACTGAAGCAGCAGCATTTCCTGTAAACGCTAACACAAATAAACTTTAGACCAGATGATAGCGCGATACGCGGAAGCAGGCCAAAAGGCGAGACCCACGTGTTAACGCGGTAGTGTCAGGGGGCAGGCGGTTTTTCCCTTTCTATGCCGTAACGTCACACCATGTAGATATTCTTAACTAACTCCATGGCGCCGAATCCTTGAGAATCCACCAGTCGCTCAGCTACTCAAGAACTTCCCAGCATTTTAAGAAGCTCGAATGTTCATTACCATGTTCACAAAAGCCCTCAACTGACCCCTATCCTAAGCCACATCAGTCCACACCACCCCACTCTCCAAGACCCATTTTAATATTATCCTACCACCTACTTGTAGGTCTTCCTAGTGGGCTCTTTCCTTTTGTTTTTTTTTTCGCCAAAACCCTATATGCATACCTGCTTCTCTCCCAAGCTTACGGAAGAAAACTTCCTTGTGTTCAACAAGTTGTGTTTGGCGATTTCAGTTCCCGCCGTGTGTTGAGAATATTGTCACGTGTCACAGTGACTGAGACGCGGGCTTGAAATGGTAAATCAGTTTATTGGATCTTCACCAGTTGTAACTACAAATAATCCTAACACTTTCAAGATTACTGTAATTATAACACACGTCATGTCTTCTCTTCACTTCTCTTGTAAGCATTCTGCAGTAGTCTCTCAGTTGTCTTGCGCTCTCCTGAACTCTCCACGCACTCTGACTTAACCTTAAACAGATATTCGTTATATAGGCGCCGGACGAATAACACAGAGAACAAGTCACGTGATAGTACGGTTGCAGTGTGACGTCATTGAGCTTGCGCGGAAGTCTGTTTACTGAGCCGTTTCCTGAAAGCGGGTTGCATAACCTCGTTCCGTTGTTGCGAGCATTTAACGCGTGTGTTTAACGGTTCGTTACCTAGCAACGCTCTGGCCGTGCAAGTTACATTACATTCTACCAACTTTCTATCGATGACGCAACGATCTATCACTGCCGGAGTTCGATTCCCGGCAGAGACAAGAGATTTTTCTCTGCATTTAGCGTCCAGGCCGGCTTTTGGGTCCACCCAGTCACCTTGTGATGTGTACTGGGGACACTTTCCTCAAGAGTAAATCGGCCAGAGTGTAAAGCTGACCACACGCCTCCATCTAGGACCGATATCAAGAATGATGGAGCCATGCCTTCACTGTTCCCCACATCTTGGCGTGGTGCTTGACTAATTAAGCACAAGGAAACTTTTAACTTTTTCTTACAAAGTCGGAAGGTTTGTTGGTAGATTCCTCGTATCCTCCCCCCACCGGTTTCTTTAATTTGGAGTTAGGAAATGTGACTGAAGTTGGGAAATCTTGTCTACAGTATATCTTCCTCGAAACCGACTTACTCCGCAATGTTGCAGCATTCAACATGTGCGCAGGTGCATGTAATCACAGACCTCTAAGGCAAGGCATTGTTTCCCCTGCCCCAAGAAAGCAAATATTACTCTGGGGTCTGTTCCAGCTTGCCCCATTAAGGGGGATAATTACTTCTCAAGAATTCGTCTGTTTAAATGTTGGTAGAAATGCAATGTGGCCTACGTGGTGACATGGGCTTGCCTTGCAGTAGGCGTGGCCGTTTTATCTAAGTTGTATCTATTTCTTACTCAGCCGAGCCCGTTACTAAGCATTATTGTCTACCCTGTATCAGTGCAACTCATTTTAGCAGGTAAAAAGATAAGGTAAAGTTTTCCCTGGCCGGTCACGGTAGCCGCGCGGTCTAAGGCATGAACTGTCTAAGTTCGCTCAGAAGCTGGGATCGTGGGTTCGAATCTGTTTCCTGTGAGGTACGGGCTGAATTCTTATATATTATTCTTATACACTGCCGGTCACGATAGCCGAGCGGTCTAAGGCATGAACTGTCTTCGCTCGCTCGGAAACCGGGATCGTGGGTTCGAATCCCACACAAGGCATGGAAGTTTGGTATGTATATGTGTGTATTCCGTGTTTGTGTTGTCCTGTGTTTATGTAGAGGCCTTGCGAGGAGCTGATCACCCGTCCAAGGAGTCCTACCGTCTGTAAAATGATCATGAAATTGAAAACTCAGAGGCCGGGGCCCAAGGGGGCTGTAGAGCCAGTGAAAAAAAAAGTTTCCCTGCGCGTAATTATTAAGCACTATGAATACGTGTGGGGGAGTGGAGATATAGCTCCACAATTCTTGATCTCGGAACTAGATGGAGGTGAGTGGTCAGCTTCACTCCCCGGCCGCTATACACCCGCGGGAAAGAGCCACCGGTACCGATGGTATATGATGCTGGGAGGACCTTAGAGCCAGTCTGGACGCTATTGTGACATGACGCTCGAAAGGCAGAATAGTGAAGTCAGTGTAGGCGTTCATTGCTAGGAAACATCTCGGTAAACACGTTCCCGTGGCAATGACTAAACAAGCATCAATTGAGGTATTGTTGCAATAACGATGGAAACGGTGTTTTCTGTCCAAAACCATAAAAATTAGAATATACAAAACTATAATTTTGCCTGTGGTTCTGTATGTTTGTGAAACCTGGTCTCTGACATTAAGGGGGGAACATAGACTGAGGGTGAGAACAGGGTGTTGAGAATATTTGGACCGAAGAGGGATGAAGTGACAGGAGGTTGGAGAAAACTGCACAATGACGAGCCTCATAACTTTTACTCCTCTCCAAGTATAATTAGAATGATCAAGTCAAGGAAGATGAAATGGACAGGGCATGTAGCACGAATGGGGAGAAGAGGAATGCATATAGGATATTGATGGGAAAGCCAGAACACTGGGAAAACCAAGGCGTAGGTGGGTGGACAATATTAGAATGGATCGTAGAGAGATAGGATGGGATGGAATGGATTGGATTGATCTGGCTCAGGGTAGGGACCAGTGGAGCGGTCTTGTGAACACGGTAATGAACCTTCGGGTTCCATAAAATACTGGGAAATTCTTGAGTAGCTCCAGATTTTGCGGTTCCTGAAGAAAGGCTCAGCTCCATGAGAAAAATATTTTGCCTCTTCCGGGAATTGAAACGCAGCCGTCTTGCCCGCCGCTATAGCAACTTAGCTACTGTTATAAAGTAGCCTTTGTGAGTCCTTTAATGATGTCCTTCGTCCTGCGAAGCTAGTGTATCGCTTGTTACGTCGCACGCTATCTCGTTTGCTTTGTCTTCTTATTTTACTTGCTTCGAGCATTGGTATGGCGTGATGCATAGTCTAGCTTCGTTTGAGCACGACTTTGCGTCTAAGTCTTCGATTTCCTCTGAATCTCAGTGGGACCTCATTAATCCCATTCTCTGGGCTCTGTTCTTGTGCCTCCGAAGCAATTTACACCTTCTGGCAATAAATCTCTGGTAACAAGACCAATCGCCTAGGCATAAGCTGCTCGGACAGAAAGGGATTTGACTTAGTCATACTTCCTGCAGTACAACCCTTGACTGATTACGTGGTACCATAGTTTTATGTCTAAATTTCGATTATTTCATCGTGGCTATGAGCTGGACGACCGGGTAGACGGAATTCGATTCCTGACAGAGGCAAGACTGGTTCATAACTTCGAAATATGCTCTAGAACCCACACAGGGTAATGAGGACGGAGCGGAATCTGACCACATTCATCTAGTCCTGAGGTTGAGGATGGTGGAGCTATGCCACCATTCCCCCCCACACATCTTCATGACATGGTGCTTAATTAACTAATTTCGACATATAGCTTACCTTTTTACACTATAGTTGGGATAGTACTGTGTTCCAAATCGTTTACACGTAACTGTACAGAGTAATCCTAAATTATTATCGCTGTTTCCGTGTCCTAAAACTCCGAAAATTTAGAATCACCCTGTATATTGATTTAGCAAGGTTTTGTGACTGTCCGCTTAGTGGGGGATGGAGTCCAACTGGCTCCACTCGGCACGGCGGCCACTGATTGGCTTATTGTACCTGCCCCGGGTGATTATGATGATGGAGAATTTGGTGGAATGAAGATTGGCAGGGGAAACCGAAGTACTAGGAGAAAACCCGCCCCACCGCCAGTTTGTCCACCACAGATCCCACTTGACCAGACCTGGGATCGAACCCGGGCCGCCGCGGTGGGAAGCCAGCGACTAACCTCTTGAGCTATAGCAAGGTTTTGTGACTTTATTGAATGATTCACACTGTCACTGTACACTTCTTCGCGTGTGTATTAGAGTGTGTTATCTCGACGTTTGGACGAAATGAGATAAAATATTTTCCTGATACTCCCTGTTGTGTTACACTGTCCCCTCATACTACCCATAGTTTTACTTATTTGCAGGTTACGGTATCTCGGAATGTGTTTCTTTTTCTTTTTTCGAAGTCGCATTAAAACTACAGTTGACTCCGCAAACTCAAACCCAGTTTCCTGAAAACTGGTGACACTGGACTCAGTACACTTGGCAAGTAATAGGTCGTTAGTCTCCGGCTTCCCACCGCGGCGACCTGGGTTCGAGCCCAGTTCAGGTCATGTGGGATTTGTGTTGGACATAGTGGCTCTGGGGCAGGTTACTTTGTAACACTTTCTTGAAGTCTGTGAGTAGCTGTACTGTATTCTCGCAGAGGGAAACAAATTACAGTAACCCCTCGATAATCCGGATCGAAATATGAAAATTATTGCTCAGTTCACTGCTATCTGTCTCTCGATCCATCTATGACTCTAGAGCCATTGTGGACCTTGGAGGCGTTTTCAGTTTGTTAATCTGTACACAGTCGGTAGGACTCCTTGGATGGGAGATCAGCCCGTCGCAAGGCCACTATCTACACACAGAACAAACAGAATAAACACACACAGACATCTGTGCTTCGAATGGGATTCGAACCCACGATCCAAGTGTTTGAGCGGGCTAAGACAGGTCATGCCCTAGACCGCGCGGCCACTGTGATCACCTGTGCAGTTAAGTGCATAACCGTAGAAAGACACATGGCATTTAGGAAGGCAGATAAGTCAGTTGTCTGTTCAGACAAAACTAACACTTAACAATTTCTTCAAACCTACATTATTACCCGGAAGAAAAAGTACAAATTGTGAGTCTTTTATCGATGAATAAATGTATTAGAGGGGCGGATAGAAGTGACAAGAAGACGTAAGAAGATGCTTGATGACCTTGAGGACAGAAGAGGATATTCTCATTTGAAGGAGAAAGCTCTAGATCGCATCAAGTGGAGGAACTGTTTTGGAAGAGACTGTGGACCTGTCGTCTGACAGATTACTGATGATGATGATAAACGTATTGTCGTTTTATGTATCTTTAATAATGGCTCTATGGCGATATATTTTTTATTTTCATCAGCACTACTTATATCATTTAAATTTCCATTTATTTGTGTTTTAATGTTTTTTTTTTGTCTTGGGGCTACTTTTGCTGCACTAATCCGGATGACTTCCCCCAAAAATTACTCCGGATTAGCGAGGGTTTGCTGTTACAGGGTTACCGAAGTGCAATTGTATCGGGATGTGAAGTACACACACATATATATATATATTTTTTTTTTGCTGCGATTGGCGCGCCGTCGATCCCCCGATAAATTGATACACTTGCGTGGAGGACAGACGGGAAAGCTGGTGTCGGCTTCAAGTAGACTAGATTTATGGGCATGCGGAGAGAACCCAATTCCTTGACCGCTGCGCTAACGTATTAGCGGCACAAGCAACTTTCTGTCCTTCAGACCCGGTGTAGCTCAGTGTTTATAGCTACCGGCTAAGGAATTGACGGCCCAGGGAGTCGGAGCTCTGTTCCCGGCAGGTGTAACGGGTTTTTTTATACACGTCTCCCATGCCGGTTTTGGGGCCTATCTTATCTGATGCATACCGGGGGCCCTTTCCCATGGGGACAAAACGGTATGGCCATAAATCTGACCACTCGGCTCTCTCTAATGCCGAAGTTTTGAATGCCTGGAGTTATACCTCTATTCTCCCGTACATCATGCACAGAGACTACTTCACTGTAACCAATGTCAGGAACTCGTATAATTCAAGACTAAGTAAAGTAAACAAGGTAAAGCTATCCCTGTAACAGACCGTGGAGGCCCATAGGGTTGTGAGACGTCGAGGCTCCCACATTTTCTAGACAATCGGCTCACAGATGGCGGTAAGGTGGTCAGCCTTACGCGCCGGTCGCCCTTTACCCCCAGGAAGATTCCTGGTACTCATTTCTGTTAGAGGCTGAGTCGACCCCAGGGCCATAGTGCGGCTGGAAGGATTGTAATTCAAGCGTGATAAACGTAAAAGGTAAAGTTGTCCGTGCGCCTAAACCCTACGTCGCGAAGACTTGTGGGGGGCTTGAGGTCTAGTTCAACCATTCTGGACCTCGGCACTAGGTGGAAATGAGTGCTCAGCTTCACTTTCCGGCCGTTTTACCCACTGGAAATATTTATATTGTATAAGGATATTGGTGGGCCCCAGAGGCGCTTGAACATTGTGGAAAGTAGAGAAATCTCCTGGCCTTGGCGAGAGTCGAACAAGTGAATTGTAGACGGAAATTAGACTTGAGGTGCTCACGTCAGTGGCTATTAAGAAGATGACCTTTTAGCCCATAGCGTCCTATACTCAGACAGTACGATATTTCGGATGAACATATCGCGTTTGTCTTTAGGGTCTGAGAGTAAGTCATGCAAATACATTAATTAAAATATAGGCAACTGATTTAATGTTGTGACATGTAGACCCGTTGCTAGGCAACGACCGCGAAAAACAACTACACAACGATCGTTACTAGGCAACGACCCCCAAAAAAGGAACAAGAATATTGTTTTTTTTTTGCGTTGTCCGCGCCGATGACTGCTCACGCAACAGTAGCACAGCAATTTTTTGTGCTTCCTATGTCGAGATTTATAAGCAGGAGAAATCTAGATTCTGTCAGTGGAGTGGAGTGAGTTGGCGAGTCAGATAACTGCTGAATTTCATTCGTGACTTATTGCTATGAGAGGCTGGTAGCTTGGGATAGTTTGGGAACCTGAGGAAGCGGAACGTCCTCTGTTGGAAGCCGCTACCAAACAACAGCTAATGGAGACCGTAACAGTAAGAGTTGTGAGAGTTAATTAAATCCTATTACCAATCCAAACCCCGTCTATAGTCACTCATACACATGGCAATATATTCGCTTGGCTTCTAAATGTGATGCTTTCTCTGAACTACAGGGTGATCATGATAAATTACTCAAAACAACTACTCGAATACTCGACGCGCAGTAAACCGCAGAGAACCGATGTTAACACTTCTAAACCTTAATTAACAACGAGTGGGTTGACACTGGGTACTGCTTGGTTGTCACAGGATATTGTCCATAAAACTTGCAATAAATACTTCATAAGCGCGAAACAGTGCGAACTGAATACGTAAAGGATTCATAAATTGCATGGTTATGAAGACAGATATGGCAGTATATTTCGCACTAAAAATATTAACGGTGTAGTAAACATTATGACTACAATCTTTGTTAAAAAGTGATGCGAATTTTATGTGCGGCATTTCTCTGTCTTAATGGAGGGGTACGCGGTAGCATAGTTGGGTTGAGGCACTATGCTACAAACCGGAAGGTCGCGGGTTCGATTTATGTTGTCATTAGATTTTTTTCGAATTTACCCTACTCTTCCAGCCGCACTATACTCAAACGAAGAGAAGACGATGCAGTAACCTAGTCTCGCCCGCTGAAAACTTCGGTATGATTTTTGAGACAAATCTTCCCATTTCGGATGGTACAGTGAAAGTAAATGTAACCTAAATGAACATTAGCCTGAAGATGGAGGCGATACGTTCCTCCGAAACGTCGGTTAATTTCTACAGGCGCCACATCCCAGAAGACGGCTTTCTTCATTAGAATGACAGGTTTACCACTTGTCTCTCATTCTTCTCGTGAAGGAAATTATGGAACGGCCCTTGTATGGGCCGAAACGTCTTCTGAAGTGGATGAGGAAGAAGACAAATGTAGGATTTTAGGTTGTCACAGTGGTGGTTATGAAGAGTTTTGTATGTTGAGATATAACGACGTGTAGTCCAATGAAAGTCAACCGACGTTTCAGAGGAGCTAGCCAGAGGAGCTAGCTTCCTACTTGCTTTATTCTGGCTTCGTGTTTGGCTTGTTCTTCTGCCCTGAAGATAGATGTGACATGTTCCTCCTAAATGTCCGTTGATTTTCAACGGACTACACGGTATTATATCCCAGAAGTTAGAACTGTTCACAAAGAAAATGGTTTATATAATGACGTCAGTAGTAACTGAAAGTTATTTGAGACAGGAGGGTCTGACGGCTCCCAGAGTATGGTCACGGGTCCTGTGGGGCTCGCCGCCATGAGTCACTATGCTGACGAGGGCCAGCACCAATTTAACAACCAGTGAAGATTATTTAGCGTCAGGTGATTAATTCATTAGCGAATAATGAATTGGGCAGGATGTGATAAGGATCGGTCTTGAAAGTAACACGGTCCTTTCCTAAAGATACTGAGGAAAATCACCAAAATCCGCCATCAGTATAATCATTGTCTTAACCTAGATTCGAACTGAGCATATCCCGAATGCATGTCCGAAGCTCTACTGATTGAGCTAATTTTCTTTGTAGGAATAGTAATGAGATGATGATGATGGGACGTCATGAATAGAGGCAGGATAATTCAGTTAGGATCCGGATATTAAAAACTAACTCCCTGGAAAATGGTTCCTTTGGGCAGACCGTAGTTATCCAAGCGACCCAGCGGTTCCTGTTGGAACCCAAACCTTCGTAACTGAGTTGATGAAACCCCGCCCGTTAATATTATCTTAAGGCAGTTCAATCATATTATATATATATATGTATACGTACTAGAATTTTCTATGATTGATTTTCATGTTAACTTCACATAATATTCCAAATGTTTGAAATAGACTTTTTCTTTCCCTTTGATTTCTCTTTTTTCTTTCCTTTTTGTTGAACATTCTCTTACAAATAAATTAACGGCCGTGAGGTACCCTACACGATAATAATATTATGATATATAATTGACACGCCGGTCACGGTAGCCGAGCGGTCTAAGGCATGTACTGTCTTCGCTCGCTTGGAAACCGGGATCGTGGGTTCGAATCCCACTCAGGGAATGAATGTTTAGTTTGTGTACAGGTAGAGGCCTTGCGACGAGCTGATCACCCGCCCAAGGAGTCCTACCGAATGTGTAAGATCTAGAAAAACCGAAGTGAACGGAGAAGTTCATGGAGGTAGGCCTAGGCTCACTAGGGCTGTATTGCCAAGGAAAGAGAATATAATTGTCACAGCCTGTATAGTACCCATATGTCGCTAATCAACACTTCTACTTGCCTGTAAGTGTAGAACACGATGATTGTATCATGGCATATAACTGAGATCACCCTGTATAGTCTCCATACTCGTTTCGACTGAACCAACCTGCTTCATCCGAGTTTATCATATGCCGCTTATGTTCTCAGACTGTCCTCTAATGAAGTTGGTAGAGAAGGAGAAAAAGACGAAGGAGGGGGGTGGAAAGATAAATTGACTGTACTTGATACAGCGCTGTGGGATTTGTTTTAATGCTAATTGGTTCCGCAGAGAGTGGCAGGGTATTCGCGCAAGATGTGGAATTTAAGGAAATTGTGTAGTCATCTGAATTCCCTTAACGCAATAAATGATTAATCCAGACTCTTTATTAAATTGGGCGACAATTTTAATTAGTCTCTATGTTAATTGACACGTGAAATTCATCCATATCTCAGAGACTTGACCCTCTAAAGCGACGAGATACATACTAGACGGCCAGGGTTCGTCTCCTGGTAAGAGCAATATATTTTTCTTTACACCACAACGTCCAGTTTCCTCTGCTTGCTGCCTGATTCATGATATTTTGTTGTTCGGCTTCCGACACTGAAGATGGAAGCGAAATGTTCTTGCGAAACATCGGTTGACTTTTTAAACGCGGTATACAGCGTTATATCCCAGAAGACAGAACTGTTCATAACCACCGTTGTGAGAATCTCAAATCCTATATTATTTTTAGTTGGTTATTGAATGACACTGTTAGTATGTTAGGATGATTAGTGAATTAGACGCTCCTGCCTTGAAAAACGGCGAGGAAATTCAGTAAGAAATTTGTGACTTTAAAATAAATCAAATTAACTGATGATGGAGGTAGTAAATCACTCCGAAACATCTGTAAACTTCTACGACTTACACGGTATCGCATCCCAGAAGGTAGTGCTATTCAGTGTGTAACTGGTTGGTGAAAATATTTAATAATGAGTATGTAAGGATTGTGAAGATTATCATGGCCTGTTTGGTGGCTCTGCACCGATATATTTGTGGAGAGGCAGAAATGGAGTATAAGAGTTTTCAGTCAGCGTAGCTTATAGATCATCGTTCCTTGAACTTTAGTTTGAAACAACTCAAGATGAAGGAATGTACATAATAATCATGTTTTATCTCATCTTACACGACGTAGCTCAGTGTAGTGGTAACGCTCTGGAGTTATATTCTGGAGGCACCTGCTTCGAATCTGAGCCGCGTTATCTGCTCCTACCTGACTTGTTTCTTGGTTGTCCTTAGGCATTCGAACATGAATCCTTGTATTAAACGAACTCCATGCAGTTGAGTCCTTCTTGAGAATCCTCCAGTCGCTCAGCTATTCAAGAATTCCTCAAAATTTTAGGTGACCCGAAGGTTCATTACCGTGTTCACGAGAGCCCTCCACTGGTCCCTATCCTGAGTCATATCAATCCAGTCCATACCGCATACTCATGTCTCTCTAAGATCAATTTTAATATTATCCTGTTACCTACGTCTAGGTCTTCTTAGTGGTCTCTTTCCTTCTGGCTTTCCCACCAATATCCTATATGCATTTCTGCTCTCCCCCATTCATGCTACATGCCCTGCCCACCTCATCCTCCTTGACTTGACCATTCTAATTATACTTGGAGAAGAGTACAAGTTATGAAGCTCTTCATTATGCAGTTTTCTCCAACCTCCTGTCACTTTATCTCTCTTCGGTCCAAATATTCTCCTCAACACCCTCAGTCTGTGTTCCTTCCTTATTGTTCGAGATAATGTTTCCTTCCCATACAAAACCATAGGCAAAACTATATTTTTGTATAAAGACAAAATGTTCAGGATTGAATGATGACCCGAATTTCGTGTCCCTTTTATTTCCTCCTGAAGGAACTTTTGATTTGTTACTGTCGTGCCCAAACATTTGATGACCACTCGTGCTTGTTCAAAGTTACGGAACGCGTAAATGGCAGACGGTATTCCTTAGAGTGTAAAGGAGCCTCTGAAACCTCTGACGAGATCGCTTCGATTTGATGGATGTGTGTTCAGCACCGTCTCCGCTGAAATGTTGATTTCGCGGCCAAGTACCACTCAACGCTAACCGCAAACCTTTCAACATACGGCTTGTCGAAACCAAACTTCCCCGTTGTAAAACACAACTCATTGAATATAAACATTTTACGAAGTAACGTGAAATGAAAAAAAGACCGAAACATGCATGGGATTTTAAGTAGCCATCGTAAAAGGCCCTATTTATCCAACGGTTATAACTGAAACTCGATATACGAGAGGTTTTATAACTCGAATTTTAGTGGAATGGGCTGTTATGATGGACGCTATGCTGCTTAATTTTACGAACGCATTTGAAATAAAAAAAAACTCCAGTTAATCTGAACCCTAGATTATAATTAGCGTCTCCAGCTGTGTTTATAGAGTGAGCTGGTCTCGCTTTGGTCTCTTTATCTCTTAAACCGGCTGGTCAGGCTTTCTTTCATTTTTAGTTTCTTTTGTATCCTTGTATATGTGTGTGTATATACTGTGACCTGGCAGCTGAAGCCATTGCTAGGTAACGGCTCGATAAACATGTTCCCTTAAACCGGCTGGTCAGGCTTTCTTTCATTTTTAGTTTCTTTTGTATCCTTGTATATGTGTGTGTATATACTGTGACCTGGCAGCTGAAGCCATTGCTAGGTAACGGCTCGATAAACATGTTCCCTTAAACCGGCTGGTAAGGCTTTCTATCATTTTTTAGTTTCTTTTGTATTCTTATACACGTACTGTATATATGTGTATATATATATATATACTGTGACCTGGTAGCTGAAGGTACGGCAATTACTAGGTAATGGCTCGATAAACATGTTCTCTTAAACCGGCTGGTCAGGCTTTCTTTCATTTTTAGTTTCTTTTGTATCCTCATACACGTACTGTATATGTGTGTATATACTGTGACCTGGCAGCAGAAGAGACGGCCATTGCTAGGTAACGGCTCGATAAACATGTTCTCTTAAACCGGCTGGTCAGGCTTTCTTTCATTTTTAGTTTCTTTTGTATCCTCATACACGTACTGTATATGTGTGTATATACTGTGACCTGGCAGCAGAAGAGACGGCCATTGCTAGGTAACGGCTCGATAAACATGTTCTCTTAAACCGGCTGGTCAGGCTTTCTGTCATTTTTTAGTTTTTTTTGCGTCCTTATACACGTACTGTACACATATATGTGTATATATACTGTGATATGGTACCAGAAGAAACGGCAGTTGCTAGGTAACGGCTCGATAAACATGTTCCCGCTGAAATGAACGCGCACTCAACAATACAACAATGAAGTTACGGAGCATATTTCTAAGTAACGGATCTGTAAACACCTCTACAATGGAGTTGTTATTGAAAGCTCTGATTTCTGTTTGGTCCGTGTGAAATTATCACCCGGGGAAGGCTACAATAGGCCAATCAGAGGCCGCCTTGCCGAGTGGACCCAACTGGACCCCCCCCCCCCACTAAACGAATTAAAAAAAAACTACGCTACCGCCTGCCCCCCTAGACCGTCCAGTTATTGGATTGTTTTTTCAGCATACACAAAGGACTTTTTTACGCGTAAAGCTGCGTACTCAAGGTATAACGTACGCTCGGAGGTGAGTTAGACATGTACAGTGTACTTGTGTGTGTGTGTGTGACGTCAGAGAGGAGACGTGTTCGTGCTGAAACTTCCCGACATTTAGCCAGATTTCCATTTGTAACTGGTCCGAGGGGTGAGTGTGACTCCGTGACTTCCTTGAGAAGCTACTCAATTCCAAGCTTTTTGCGAATTCCGAAGGTCCATTATAGTATTCATAAAACATCGCTACTGGTCCCTGTTCTGAACCAGATCAATCGGGTCCATGCTATCCCAATCCAATATCCATTTTAATATTATTCTTTCATCTACATCTAGATCTTCCTAATGGTCTCTTTCTATCAGGTTTCCTACCATGCGTGCTATATGCCCTGTTCTTCTCATCCTCCTTGATATAGTAATACTGATAGAATGAAGATTCTCATTATGCAGTTTTCTTCAGGCGCCTCTTATTTAATCCCTCTCCGGTCCAAACAACCCCCCCCCCCAGGACCCTGTTCTCAAAGGCCCCCAGTCTGTGTTCTTCCCTTAATATGAGAGACCAAATTTCAAACCGATACTCAACTGTAGTCAAAATTATAGTTTTAGGTAGTACTAGGATCCATTTTAAGGCCGCGCCATAGCTCAAGTCGCTGGATTCCCACTGCAGTGGGCAAGGTTCGATCCCGGGTCTGGTCAGGTGGGATTTGTGGTGGACAAAGTGGCGCTTGTGCAGGTTTTCTCCGAGTACTTCGGTTTCCCCTGCCAATCTTCATTCCACCAATTGCTCCACAATCACCCTCACCTATCATCTGGGGCTGGTACAATAGGCCAGAAGTGGCCGCAGTACAAGGGACTTAGTCCCACCCCACTAGCAATAAAAAGACGATACATTTTAATAACATTCTTCTTAATCTTGGAGTGAAATATTTGTATCATTATACCTTCCAGGGTATGGGCTGGGCGACAGAGAAATTGGGCTCAATTTCCTCCGGGGGCAATGTCCCAACCGTGGTTCCCACCCAACTTCGATTTATTTTGGTACCGGAAGTTTTTCGCGAGGGTAAAGCATCCGGAACGTGAGGCTCACGACTGACCTCCATCTAGTATCGTGGTTTAGTACGCGTGAGGCCTGCCGCACCTCTGTTTTCCGATACGTGTACATTTCCCGGTGCTTAATTAAGCACACGGACAAGTTCCCTTTTTACCTTTGATGGGAAGTTGGGCCGTAAATTGCTTTGTTATCTCTCGCGTCTGTGGTTGTGTTCCGCGCAGAATAAAGGTCGTGAGCGGGTCTGCATACATCACAGGCAACTTAACAAGTAGCCCATCTCATCAGAACACGAGCAGCGTCATCAGCTCTGATTAACTGGCCGAATATATAAATGTATCTGAAGGGTGGTCAGTACATATACAGGGTGTTCGGATGAAAGGTATCCAGATTAAAATCATTATATCTGCGAAGGAATTTATTATACACATTAATGGGTTACACCACTACAAAGGGAAACTGTCAAAGTTTTTTTCTGAGTATATAACTTCTCAATAAATTTAAACATGGACTCCCTTTATGACAAATATCCAGGCTTGAAGCATGTTTGGTTTTACCGTAGCCACAGCGTTCCTTATGCGGGCTTTCACGTGTTGAAGGTCGTTGAACTTAACCTGGTAGAGAATATTCTTCACATAACCCCAAAGAAAAAAATTCAGTGGCGTTAAATCTGGCGACCCAGGAGGCCAAGCGATTGGTCCACCTCTGCCAGTTCATATCCCAGTCATCTCTCTGTCCAGGTGATTCCTAAAATTGGGTCAAAAATATGGCGGCGTATGCGCGTAAGCCGGGCCAAAAAAAAAATCCAGAGTTTTCCTCACCGACGACATAAACCGGATATGTGTAAGACAATTACCTTCCGAGATATACATTTTTTTATTTTGGATACCTTTCATCCGGAGTGCTTATAGTTCAACTGAATGAGTCACTTTCATGTCAGCAACTCTTTCTTGCTTGTTTCGTTACTTCATAGTGGAACCTACTTTAATGTGTTAGTGACTATACGCGGGCTCTGCACTGACAGTTGGATTTATTGAACGGTTTCAACACTTAACTACATATAATTATAACAGTCACTGATCTACACACACAACAAATCCCTACTGCAAACACTAAGTCTTCTTTGTCTTTACTAATCGTTGCTTGGTAACGGCGTCTAACACTGCACCTCGAGACTGATCGCTAACCTCCGAACTCACGACTGATTTCAAGCAGGGGGTGCATGAACTCAGAACACTGCTCCTGTGACACCGCGGGTCCATCTCTTGTCATTGTGCAAACGCTGATTCGAAGTCAAGAAGACGGAATTTTAGTGCAGAATGGATCCAACTGAGTGTGTAATAAAATTCAGTTATTCTGTAAGTTCTGAGAAGATTATGTATGGGAACACGAAAGGGGTGGAGGAGGACAGGGTTTGAGAAAATGATCTTTGACGGAGGACTATACTAAGGTCACGGAATGATGCCCCGTAGATAGCGGGAATGACAGATTTCGAGGCTTTCCCCTCTCAGCCTACTGCTGCATTCCCCTCCAACCCGCTGTGACGTGTGGGAAAAGAGACAGGAGCGTTTGTCACCAGCCAGAAGTTATCACTCACAGAATTCCTACTGACAAAATGGAGGGGAACCTAGGGAAGCATGTGGTAGCTTATTTACGTCTCTGTCAATGTCTGGACTGTATAACGGCGAATGGCAGGTATTGTCACGACTTAGAGTGTGTGCGTGACTTGTAGACGGGTTTGAGATTTGATGATTGGATTTATTGACACATTATACAGTACATTCATAACTCGGGACTACAGGCAATACAGCGCTCTCGCTATTCTACACTCTTTGTAGTTTACCGTTACACACACACTATTGTTCCCAATCTTCAGTAGTCGTATCCTGGCAACGGATTCGTAACAGTCTCTCTGTCACTTCAAATCACGTATGAAATCATCTTTGCAAAGTCTAATTCCTTTTGTTTTCCTCGATTGCCATCTCTCAGTTCCCTGATGCAACTGGCAACTCCGGAACTCTCCTCAGTTCTCATTTTCTGCTCCCAAGATCATATCCCGGCAGGCTGGCGTCGAAACTGAACGAACTCAAACGATCTTCTTTGTCCTTTTTATAACCCCATGGCACGGACCACGCAGAAAGCACAGCCTCTCTATTGTTGAGAAGGCGTGTTTACAGAGCAGTTGTATAGCAACGGAAATTATTCGTTTGTTGCTTGCATATTATCGCGGTAATGTGTTTGCGGAGCAGTTGCCTAGCAATGGACGTATCCTCTGATTTCACTATTCTAGCTTTCGGGCGTCATGTCACAATATGTAATGACTTGGATAAAAATCTGTCGTGACCTAATCTGTGTGTTATCTCTGCGTTTACATGGAGCGAATGAGGAATATGATGAAAAACCTCAAGATAACCGGTATCCCCGCCGAGATTTGAACCCAGCACCTCCGTAATGGAAGTTTGGAGAGTTACCGGTACGCCGCTCTCCTCGGTGTTGGGAAGTGTGTTGGATTTCTTTCTGTGGCCTCAGCATAGGCGACAGAGAGACAAGAGCAAGTGAGGAGTGGAAAATTGCGAAGGTGTAGAGAAATGAGCAGAGGAGAATGAAGAAAATGCGATGAAGATGGTGATGAAAGGCAAGTAGAAGGAGATAAAGCGGAACCAAGATGAGGTAGAAGAACAATGCTGAGGGAATGGAAGAAGTCGGAGGCAGAGGAAGGAGGACGGACGGTGAAGAAGGTGGAAGGGGTTAGTGGAGAACAGAAATGTTCTCCTGTGTGTACAGGTTCATCAGGTGTCGGTGTGGCTGGAGATGCCTCCCCAGTGACGGAGTGCGTCGCGACGTCTCAGAGGACGTTAATTGATAGTGCCAGACGCTTTCTGCACCAGTAAATTGCCTTGCGTTCCCATACGTCGCTTATAATTAACATCGGACGCCGTACAAGGCCCGACCTCACACAAGTATATACTATGCACGTCTTTGTGTTGTTCGTCTCTCATTAATCTTAATATTTACTAACTCCATTTTATCTTTTGTCTGCTACTTTACGACGATTTCGGTAACTACACTAAATAACGTGTTCTAATTGTAGGATGATAGATGAACTGAAGACCGCCTCCGTGGTCTAGCGGTCAGAGTTCCTGGCTACAGATCCAGAGGTCCCGGGTTCGATTCCCTACCCTACCATATTTTCTGAGTAGTGGATCTGGAACGTGGTCCACTCAGCCTCGTGAGGATAATTGAGGAGCTATTTCAAGGAAATAACGGCTCCAGTCTAGAAAGTCGAGATTGACGGTCGTGGGGATCCGTCGCGCTGACCACGTGATACCCTCTATCCGCTTAAGTTGGTACTAACTTCGCCGACAAACGGCGGTCGCTCAGTCGGTATAGTTCGCTTGCTAACTAAAAGCCACGGAGTTCTTTTAGATGAACTGAAAGTATTTGGAAGGAAACGGTCTACATATTTAGGTATTTGCCTAGATGGGCTGAAGATAGTTAAGGAAATTGATAGGATAGACGTTCCATCCGATATTCAAAGCTACGAGCTCACTAGTTTGAGTCAGTAACTGTCGCTTCCCAAGACCGTTTGGTACTGTCCGTAGGAATAAAGCTCTCGGTGCTCGCAGTTCCCCCCACTCCTTCGGTCTGTGAGCATTAAGTAAGTTGCACGCCTTCCCCTACTTCCCCCTCACTGACAGACCGTATCTAGATAGAACAGAGCCGTGGAGAGTTAGTAGTCACTCAGCTACTGAAGCAATTCCTCGCGGATTTTATAAAACCCGAAGGCTTATTGCCTTATACACTGCAGCCCACCACTGATCCCTATCCTGAGCCAGATGAATCCAGTCCATACCCTTACCCCGTATTACATAACGTCGCAATCAAGTAGATAACATATCTGCCAAGTCCTGGGTTAGAATCTCGGAGCGGAGACCGTCTATCCTGACTAAGGTTCTTGCATTTTACCTCAGTCTCTTGTACCTGAAATTAGGCCACGACCACTTCCGAATCATTCGTCAGCAATTCTACAGTATAACGCAAATACATTCTCTTTAAATAAGCCACAAAAGTCGGAAAGAAAAAAGAAGATTTTGAAATAAATCAGAATACTGTGCACAGGTTTGAACCCGGACCCGCTGTATAATTATGGCGTAGGATGGTATACTGCTGAAACCGTGTCTCTCTTACATAGAGCATGCGCATATTAATGACGCAGGTTATGATGTGGACCTGCACTAGCAAGCGGTATCTCGCCGTGCCGGTTAAGCAACTTCTCCGGCAGTGCAGTTCGGCGGGTCAGTGTATGCCCCGACAGGTAGGGGTTTGATTTCTGTGAGGCTCAAGAAGGACAGATGATGGGCTCTTACGTACGCAATAATGCACCGAAGGGTTCTTTATAGGAAGAAACTTTCTTGACCACGTGCTTAACCCTTTGAAGCACAATGGTTAGTATTATGTACCATTTACCTTAACATTATAACTGTTCGTAAATGGTTTAAGGAAAAATTTTCGAAGCATTTGGTCAGGCTCTGGCCTTTTTATTTATGCATAAATATGCGATTTTCATATCAATCTTTTAAGATAAAGCTAAAGCTATCCCTTCAATAGGTCGCGGGTTCGTTTCCCGATGAGATTACTGAATTTTTCAATTGACCTAATCCTTCCAACCTCACTACGGCCCTGGAGTCAACTCGGCCTCTAACAGAAATGAGTACAGGAATTTTCCTGGGGGGGTAAAGGCAGCTGGCGCGTAAGGCTGACAACGTAACCGCCATCCGTGAACCGATTGTGTAGAAAATGTGGGAGCCTCGACGTCTCACAGCCCTATGGGCCTCTGCGGCCTGTTAAGGGATAGCGTTACGTTTACCTTTCAGCTGTAGTACTGAGGCGGTATGCTTCATACCTTAGTTCGTGTTTTCAACAGAAGGGCCGGTCTGTTCTAAGGGACGAAACGCAACGAACATTTAAATATGGACTAGCGTAGGTGTAGAATTTGGTTATGCTACTGTGTCACTGCGATGGCAGACTGAACATACAGTTAAACACAAAAGCAGGAGAAATGCCACGTGACGAGACGACAAAGAAGGGATACAATTGTCCTGTTAAGGAAGGGGAGCGAGGCAAGGAAACACAAGTCGTATCGAGGCCCGAGTGGACACAATCATGGGAAAGTGTTTCCGAGAATATTCCAAGACGACTGAAAGGTAAACAAGAAGAGGCTACTCTAGGGAACTAACGGAGATATTCAGGCTTTTGTAAGAAACGTTGTAAACTCGTCCAGTATCGTCTCTTTCTTGCCTGTTTATTTTTTATTTATTTATTTTAGTTCTTTTCCTCCCCTTGTGTATTTTCTTTTTCACCCTTCCGTTCTTACACCTGGCTCAGTTTCCATTTCGTGTAGAACATTATGCTAGAGTGTACGGCTAGTTAATTTTGAATCCTGGAGGACTCGAATTAAGATCTGGGATACAGATTATCCTTACTGAGCATTTTATTATTTTCCTCAGTTCCTGTGTCCTCAGAACAAACAATGATAGCTTCCTTACACATATATTCTAACTCATTATTCGTCAATACTTATACCATTCGTACTGATAGCTGTTATATCACATTAAACATGTTGTCCGTTCTCCATTTTTAAACCATAGTTCTTGGTTTGTATCGTTGAATGAACAACAAGCAGACAGAATTCTTATTTTTTTATTCTTTTCTGGATAATTATTACTTTGTTTTCGTTTTCATTTTTTCTTTCCTTCCTCTTTATTATTTCCTTCGTTTTTTTTTTTTGGTCTTTTCTGTTTGCAGTTTGTTTATTCTTTTTCCTTTCACTCTTTTCTTTGTGTTTCCTCTGTATATTTTCCCACGTATTATTTTTCTTTTTACGAATACTAGTCGTAGATGATCCATGGCTTGAAGAAGAGAATTTAATTTTCATGTCGCTCTGCACGTCCTCTTACGCGTCAGTTGCAACGAGTTCTAGGGAGTGCCGATGGTAGCGCCACTTGACGGATCGCCGGTTGCCTTAGGTACGAGCGTTGCCAGAACCTTGTAAGCTCGTAAATTACGCATATTTGCGTTTGTAACCACTCTTCCGATTATCACATCTGCTCCACACACTTTCAGCCCTTTTCTGTCTGAAGTAACTTACTTGATTTTCATTTTAATAAATCCATAATCATTTACAGAACAAATTTTACTCCAGTTTCATACATTGTTCTCTCGCACTCATAAAACTCCGCATTACACAAATGGTTACTTGTCTCATGAGCCACGTACATGAACGCCTATACCAGTCAGTACAACGTTGCCTATAGAGTTGATGGCTGAGTCAAATTGAGACACATTTGAACAAATAATATGCGTTCACTGAAAACCTCATTTCACACTTCTGTGTTTGGCATCACCCTGTATTCTATATTTCCTTGCTTCCTTCCCCTCCATTACGTCCTTCCAAGCCATAGTACACATGACTGGTGCACGCATCAGCCGCCAATTCTATTGAAGAACACTATGGTTACCTTGTCCAGTTGCATTATGGGTCACATCCCTTAAAAAAAATATCCATCACTTTAATGCGTAAACATGCTACAGAAAATCCATCCATATTTGATCCGTATGACGTCACAACAAGCATGACAGACATATCTACTGTAAATTTATGATATCGTTGTAATTACACTTTCCTTTGTCATCCATACATAAAATTTGTCTCTGTCAACGATAAATTTATACCGTTTTGATGTTGACAGGTTCATGAATCTTCTACTGTAACGTTTGATTTGTTAAGCAAAGAATTACGTCTTTTGTAACCAGGAATTTCTTTGTTTGTTTGTCTGTGTAACCTGTTGTCTGTTAATTTGATGAATGAGAATTATGTAGCGGTATTTTTTTTTTTGTAATATATCTGGAGGCGTAACTCGTCCTGCAACTTCCTGAGTTACGAATTTCAGGACACCCAATCCAATTAAATTAACACCCATTAGACCTAGGTTGTGAATTTTGAGACTTCGGATAGCTTCCTCACAAAGCCAAAGACCGCAGCAACCACTCCTCGTGCCCTCTCTGTTAAACCGAGTCCCCTCCAATATCTCCCTTGCCCAGAGGCTGGAGATGTCGAAATTTAATAACATGTTAATTTAATTGTTTATAAAGTTTATACATACTCTGGTAGCTCGAATCGTAACTATTGACGGTTCATGCTAAATATTAACCCTTTAAAGCCCAGTGGTTACTATACGTACCACCTGCTTTAACATGCTAGAATTCTGCGCACACAATGGTTCTCACAGTAAACAGCGATTATTTCCCTAAACAGCATTAACCGGTTGGGCTTTGTAGCTGTGACGTAATGCGTTTCCTATGAGGTACGAACTAAATTCTTATGTATATTACTTAGAAGAAATTCAGTCTTTAAATCCCGTGTGGAGGCTGGGTCGAATACCTCCATCGTAGCCCTGCGGGGCGACGGAAAGAGAACCCATTGCCTCGGGGTATAACTGGGCCACCCTGTTCCTGGAGGATATATACGGGGACCTGGCCCTCCTGGTTGCAGGAGTCTCGAATGTGAGACAGTACGCGACTCGGACCAGAGAATGACTGCGCTGGCGAGGACCAGCAGCAATTATAAACGACAGACTCGCCCTCTCATCAAAGAGGATGTTACATAAGGACTAAAACCGCAAGTGTTCAGTTAGATAAAAATACTGGTCGTGAGTCTCAAGGGCTTGTCGCCAAGACGAACTGATGGGCGGTAAACCGCCAGTCGTAAAGTAGCTTTGATTTTGACTGAATCTTTAAATGGTTAGTTGAAATGTTTAATACTGTGCTATTTCACGTCTCTTTACAGATTTTATAATGAAACTAGAGCAGTGTAGGATAATCGGGGTTAGAATATTGAAAAGCAGGCGTTGGGGCTTGAGTTCCGGGAACGTAAACCTATACGTCCCACCCTGTAATGAAGTCAAATTACTTACGACCCGATTTCGAGAAAGGATTAGGTCGTTAGGATGTCGCTCGGATTACAGGCGATCCTGACAAGGATTTATGACGTGTTCGCGGTTAAGAGAAGGTTGCGTCATGTCATCTCGACAGACAGTGAACGGATGTTCTTAATTTTGTTATTTAAGTTTAATCTCGGTTTATGCATACGTTCCGGTTTTGGTTAGAATCAGGCAACACCGAACACGAAAACTTATACATACTTTCTGAGCGTATCTTCAATAAAACTACTTAAATATTTTTGGGGGCCAGAAATTTTAGGTAAAAACTAAACACGTTTTATATCGTACACGACCGCCTCTGTGGTCTAGTGGTCAGAGTTCCTGGCTACAGATCCAGACGTCCGGGTTCGATTCCCGGCGCTACCAAATTTTTCTCAGAAGTAGTGGCTCTGGAGCGGGGTCCACTCGGCCTCGTGGGGATAACTGAGGAGCTGTTTCAAGGAAATAGCGGCTCCGGTCTAGAAAACCGAGATTAATGGCCTTGGGAATCATTGCGCTGACCACGCGACACCCTCTATCCGCTGAATTTGGCACTAACTTCGCAGACTAGCGGCGGTTGATCGGTCGGTATAGTTCGCTTGCGGACTAAAACCACGGAGTTATCATCATCATCAGTAATCTGTCAGGCGACAGGTCCACAGTCTCTTCCAAAACAGTTTCTCCACTTAATGCGATCTTCTGTTTTTGGAAAGAGACTATCCAGGAAAAGTGATAATGTGGTAGTTTTTCCATTTGCTTTCCACATCGCAGTACAACAGCCGTTCAAACCACTCTGGTCACGCCTGTTGCTATACGAACTTGAACCATCTCGAGCATCATTTGCTCTGTGCTTCAAGTCGCTGCTGATGACGCTGCTTCCGACATCAGTTTTTGGTGTCTCTCTTCGTCTGATGCCTACCCTTTGACCTGTCCAGCAAGGGAGGCCCTGCCAGTAGCTACGCTACCGCTGGTATAGCTCTCAGGGTCCTTGGCATACTCAAACCCCCTCACCACGATAAGACACCAAGACACCAAGGAGGGGGGGAGTTATATCCAAAACTATTTTTCCCCTCAGAGTCGCTGTTTTAGTAATAATTAAACAAAAGAAGCCGAAAGCGCTACAATTGCTATGTTGCTCCTCCATTTATGAACTTGTGAATAAACAGGGTAATGAAAGAGATAATGTTTAGCATACTTCCTTTGTCAAAAAGGAGGCTTATGACATCACCATGCTGTCTGTGTATCTGTATATATCCCTTATCAACTTTTCGATTCCTGAACTTGATATGTATGTCATGGCATCTGAACACGTCTGAACGGCGCACTTCATAAATCCCTCCCATCAGTCTGTGTGTGTATCCCGCTACCGTTTCTAGGCAACGGGTCAGTAAACTCGTTACCGCGGGAGCAGATACACACGCAACAGTAGAACAATTGGACGCGTCGTTTTCTTTGCGATCCGTGCGTATTAAAGGAAAGTAGGTGATTAATTCTTCCAAGAACTTCTTGTTTAATCGCCTCATTAACTGGGGCACGCGGTTTCATAGTTGATTTAAGCAGCGTGCTATGAGCCAGCAGGTCGCGGGTTAGATTCCCGATGTGGTTATTGGGTTTTTCAATTGAACTAATCCTTCCAGCTGCACTATGGCCGTGGGGTCGACTCAGCCTCTAAAAAAATAAGTACCAGGAACCTTCCTGGGGGTAAAGGGTGGCCGGCGCGTAATGCTGATAAACTCACCGCCATATGTCAGCTGACTGTCTAGAGAAAATGTGGGAGCCTCGACGTCTCACAACCCTATGGGCCTCCACGGCCTGTTACAGGAGTAAAGTTACCTTTTTACCTGATTAACTATGAACTTCTCAATAATGTCAGTGCGCCGTAAAAATAATTTCAACAGGGTCGCTAAAGGACCCAAAAATTTAAAAAAAATATATCGTAGTTGTGTAGTCCCAGGTGCAATAATAATGAATGAACGTGGATTGCTTTGTGACGTCAGTGTTAGGATGGTTGGTTGATAATGAATTGGAAAGGGTTGGGAATAAATTGGACGGAGTCTAATCGAGGTACTATGAAAGATTTGAGGTTTTCACGGCGGTGACTATGAAGAAAGCAGTTTTCTGGGATGTGGCGCCTTGTAGATATTGTGTTAACCGACGTTTGGGAGGAGCGTATCGCCTTCATCTTCAGGGTAGAAAACCTGCTCACGCTGGTTCTCTCGCGGATTTCGTCTTGTCTTCTACCCTGAAGATGGAGACGTTACGTTCCTCCGAAACGTCCGTTAACACAATATCTACATGGCGCCACATCCCAGAAGACTGTTTTCTTAATAATCGAGGTTCTATCCCACAATTTATCTGGATAGAGTGAGGAAAAGCACGGAAGCCCCCACTCAGGTTAGACCGTTTCCCGCCCGAGATTTGAACCCATAAGTGCAGCAGACGGATTAAGACAGAAAGACCCAGAGTGGAATGTTGTTGCCACTTGTCTATATCGCGTTGCTGTGATACGTGTACCTTCTGTTTTTGTGTTACCCAGGCGCAACTGAAATTTTAATGCACCGAACGTTCAGGGCTGTGCGCCCAGACCGCAACCCGCGTGGATGCTGGCAACTTCCCCTGCGGATTACACGCAACTCATCGGCCTCCACCACTCCCACCCACTCTGCAAGATAAACATCCCGTGAGCTTTGTCGGCAAATGACAAGCAACACTAAACCTCAGCCGAGTAACTTAAATGTAACTTTAACGTTACACATGCACTTAACACAAGTGTGTTATCACTTCCTCTGGTGATCTTTTCGTTTTTTTTTGTGTGTGGGGGGTTCGGTGGATAATTTTTGGACGCTGCCACAAGCTAGATTGTATAGCGTGTAGCAGTGTGCTATAAGGTAAATACGTATAAACTAACAGCGTTCTGGAAAGAAGCGATAGTGATCTACGCCGGTTACTATCCTGACAGTTGTCTGGAATGCCTGAGGAGAACCTCGAAAGTCCTGTCATTATCGAAATTCCTTTGATAGGTCCGTAAATATCTACCAGGTTGCATGACATTGAACCCCACAAGGTAGTACTCTTTCTACAAACTCCGTGGTCTGTAGTCCGCAAACTAACTATACCGACAGAGCAACCGCCGCTTATCGACGAAGTTAGTACCAACTTTTACGGATAGAGGGTGTCGCGTGATCAGCGCAACGGATCCCCACGACAGTTAGCCGCTATTTCCTTGAAATAGCTCAACTGTTATCCTCACGAAGCTGAGTTGACCCAGTTCCAGACCCACTACTTCTCAGAGAATCTGGTAGCGCCAGGAATCGAACCCCGGACCTCTGGATCTGTAGTCAAGAACTCTGACCACAAGACCACAGAGGCGGTCAGTGCTCTATCTGCACAAAATGTAATATCTGCTCTTTGTTGAATTTTGAAACCTTCGTCACAACGAAGAAGCTGACCTCATATGCATCAAGAAAACAAGTTGAAACTTGCACATCATGCAAATAAACGTTCATCCCCGATAGATGGTGTTAGTAGTGTTACTACAACAGCGTCAGTTCGGGAATTTAATTGTCACACTGTGCATCTATCTATCATCTATGTAATCTGTCTCTAAACCTATCTCCCTGTTTATCTCTCTTCCGTCTTTCTGTCTGCTTACTGTCAGGTGCATGAGGGCCTGTCGACAGAGTTTCGGACTGGCTATTGGATTTATTGACCACTTCAGCACACTACTCGTGACAACATTTAATTACTGCACCGTCGCTGATCTCCACACTTTACAAATCACTACAGCACGCAGTCTAGTGTTCTCAGTCTGTTATTAGACGTTTCCTGGTAACTGCTTCTAACAATGGCTATTCTGCTTCTGGTCTCAAGTCCTCTCTGAACGGCGTCTCCCTTCTTGCTTCAGTTGTCATCATTATAACCCTTTTGAATGGACCTAGTAGAAAACACATTTTCCAACAATACCTCTATTGCTGCATGCGTATCCGTCGTTGCGGGATCGTGCTCACCGAGCCGTTGCATAGTAACGGCTCTATACGCTACAGTGTCTTTCTTTGTGGAATCCTTCCTTCATTTCTTTTTTCCTAGTTCTGTGTCGTTTCCTCTTCTCTTTCTCTCTCTGTTCCTTCTGTCTTTATCTTTCTGTATTTTTTCTTTCATTGTTTACCGAGTTCAGTTCTTGTCCAGCTCTTCCCTGAGGTGACCATGTGCTCCTGCTGTATTGTGTTCGTAACCGGAAATGTGTGTCGCATTTGCCTACGCGGTTTGCAGTTGGGGCCGCATGTAATTAACAATTTTCCCGACAGATGTCGTAGGACAAGTTCAGTCGCCACTTGCGTCATTAGAGGACATGTTCCATTGTGACAGTGGTTTCAATGGTGTGTAGCTCTCCCCACGAGCAGCAGTTGTGTCGGTTGTGTGCGACCGAATTACAGCACATGCGGTCACCACGGTGTATATTCAGGACAAAAACGGATGTGTCATTTTGGTTTATTAATTTGCTGTGTACTGAATAGTGAACAGGAAACAAAAAAAAATTATTGCTAGTGGGGTGGGACTAAGTCCCTTGTACTGCGCCCACTTCTGGCCTATTGTACCAGCCCCAGATGATAGGTGAGGGTGATTGTGGAGCAATTGGTGGAATGAAGATTGGCAGGGGAACCGAAGTACTCGGAGAAAACCTGCCCCAGCGCCACTTTGTCCACCGCAAATCCAACTTGACCAGACCCGGGATCGAACCCGGGCCGCCGCAGTGGGTAGCCAGCGACTAATCGCTTGAGCTATGGGCCCCCCCCCCCAAAATAAAAGGAACTACTCTTTGCTTAATTTTAATGCCCGGAATTTGTTTGGAGCTACTGAGGAAAACCCACCAAAAACACGGTTATGATAGTCGATGTCCCAACAAAGATACGAACCGCTAATCTCCCGAATACTTATCAGACGACTACTTCTTGGGCTAAGTAACTCGGTGTCCTTCATGTCCCTTCTGTCCTTTACCCTTTCTTCATTGCTTTCTTGCGTCTTGTTTCATATTTAATTTACTTCCTCCACGCGGTAGCGTAGTTGGTTCAGACACTATGCTACAAGCCGAAAGGTCGCGGGTTCGATTCCTGATGAGGCTATTAGTTCTTTCAGTGACCCAATCCTTCCTGCAGCACTGTGAACCTTGGGTCGACTCAGCCTCTAACAGAAATAGGTACCAGGAATCTTCCTGAGGGAGCACGTAAGGCTGACAACCTCATCGCTATCTGCGAGCCGATTGTCTAGAAAATGTAAGAGCCTCGACGTCTCACAACCGTATGGGCCTCTACGGCCTGTTACAGGGATAGCTTTACCTTTACCTGCCACATTTCTCGCCACTGTCTTTCCTCTTATCTTACATGCTCATACATTATGAGCCTAGGTAGCTCAGTCACTATAGTAATAAACCGTAATACCATCCACGGACACAGATTGTTTCTCGTCTCCCCGGTATACACACCGCCTCTTGTGTTCTGTCCATTGGTTACCTCAGTCCCCTTTGTCGTGCGGTTAAAGCGGCCGGAACGCGAATCTACAATGCCCTGGAAACATCTTGAGGATCTTGAGGGTCATAATTAGAATGTTGCTGTATTCTGTTTTCAGCGGTAACAAAAATAGCCAAGACTGAAGATCTCGTTGAACACACGGGACTTTGTTGGCAACTGAAGGTATGACGTCACGTCAGAGGCGTTTTAGACAAACAATAGTTGAGATATTACGAATACGTGGAGCTAACATTTATTGTTTCATACGTCTTTATGACGCAGGAGTCGGTTCAGAGTTCGAGTCCCGGTAGGGTCAAGAATTTTCTCTTCTCCGCAACGTCCAGACCGGCCAACCCAACTTCCTATCCAATGGGTACCGGGGGTAAAGCTGCCGGGGCGTGAAGCCGAGATCAAGAAACTGTGGATATATACATCTACTCCCCCGTACGCCTTCATGGCGTAGCACAGGGACAACTTCGCTTTTTTTACGTCGTCATGACGCGATAGTAACGTACAGTGACGTCACCTTCGGTTTGTATTGCTGTGTAGAACGTTAACCGTTCAAAGGGCCATAATTTGCTACTTTTTGCTGAGTTAGATGCCTCAGGGATTTGTGTGAAGGCGCGTGCACATTACTCGTGCCTGCCAGGCTTATGCTCGTCGGGACACTCGTCTGGCTTTTACGTGTGCTCGTAAATCTTCGTCCACACTACTTCAGTTGCTCGCCAGGCTTCGGCGCGTGAGGATCCGTATATTTACTCGTAGTGTGTATAGGCTGTAGTCGTATTTTAATTTATTGGCTGTAGTTTTTAAATTAAAAATTTGCTTGTCTCGTGACTTGTCATATCCTCCACATTACTCGCGAGTATAGCGAGTCACACGAGCACGAGAAATGTGTGCGCTCCTTAAGGCGTTGCTCTCGTTAAAAATCAGTACGTTCAACCACTGTTGAATAAAGCCTAGGAATTCCGTCACTTTCCGGTCGGCCGACCTACCTACCTACCTACTTACTTACTCTGACACTCATACAGGCCATATTTCTAGACCTAACATTTGGCATGCGCGTGAAGAGAAGTGAGGCAAGAAGTATATTGTGTCTAGAACATCTTTGAGGGTGCGTCATTTTCAGATAATGACGTGTCTCGTTACGTCATCGTTGTAAAATTTTTAGATTTTGTTTTAAGCATGAGGGGAGCCAGAATTTCCATACGGGGGAACATCTCATTGAAGACCCATCGCTTTCCTATCTTAGGGTTCCGTACTGAAGGCGTGACCTATCCTCGGAGATGGTTTAGACAGACAATACACCATATAACATATTCTCACGTAAAGGATGTGTTTCTCGACGGGTTTTAGGTTGGATATTAGATTTGTTGACCGCTTATACACACAACTCGGAACTACAAGTAACTACAGCGCCATCTCTGTTCTCCACACTTTACAGAACACAGACTAGTGTTCTCAGTTTGTTACTAGACGATTCCTGATAACGGCTTCTAACAATGGCAATTTTTGTGTTTCCGGCTTCAAGTCCTCTCCGAACAGCGGTTCCCTTCCAACTGAAGTATTCTTGTTTCAATTGTCCTCTTTATTACCGAGTAGAAAACACCGTTTCCAACAACATTTATTGTTGCCGCGGGAACGTGTTTACCGAGGCGAGATCTTGAAACGACTCTGGTATATTTATATATGCAGTTGAGAAAACGCCGTTAAATAACAACGGAAGTGATCTAATCAATGTGTTACTTTCTGTGTAATTGGTGTGCTCAATTTACATGTAGAGTTAGACTAGCTTCTGATGTATGACACCGTATATTCTGGTAGAACTTTACAGAATATAATTCCGCTTGTTACTTCTTTTCTTACTCGTCTTTATATTCGACCTTGAAGATGGAGTCAGATAGAACGTAAAAAACAACAAACTCCGTGGCCTGTAGTCCCGCAAGCGAACTCTATCGACCGAGCGACCGCCGCTTGTCGGCGAAGTTAGTGCCAACTTTAGCGGATAGAGGGTGTCACGTGGTCAGCGGAACGAATCCCCACGTCCGTTAATCTCGGTTTTCTACACCGGAGCCTCTGTATCCTTGAAATAGCTCCTCAGTTATCCTCATGAGGCTGAATGAAACCCGTTCCAAACCCACGACTTCTCAGAATATCTGGTAGCACCGGAAATAGAACCCGGGACCTCTGGATCTGTAGGCAGGAACTCTGGCCACTAGACCACAAAAGCGGTCGGTAGAACACATACACTGAAATATATTTTAAAGTAAGTAAAGCGGGGCAGTGGTTATAGCTGCATTGTCTGTCGGAGGAGGGTGACGCAGTGTAACTAAGTCCGTGCTATATATAACCCGTGCCCACGATTCACACCCTATCTCATTGAACACGACAAAATCCACTGCTCGTTCAGTTGAGAGTGGCCTGGCCTGGCCTGGCTATGAATGCGAGGCGTCCCCCAACACCTTGCAACGGTCCATTTCAAACTGACCAATCAATTCAACCCAAAGTGGGAAAAAATGAAAAAAGAATTTAGCAGGAAACATATGCCTAACGTCCAGCGCAAGGCAAGGCTACCTCGAGTTATACGTCACAAGTTTCTTAACAACCTCCGCTCTTTTTCGCCCTCCTTGCAATTTCCGTCTTTTTCTACCGACTTCTTTTTCTTCTTCTCATTTATTCCCCGCAGATGGTTTGTGTCAGTGGTGTACTGGTTCTTTTAACCGCAGTTGTGTCTGTTCTATTTGGTCCCTAGGGAACAGTATTGTCTCCACAGCGAGGTCATCCCTCTATCCAGTCGTGATTAATGAAATCTCTTTCGTCGTCCACATTTCTCTTTAAAAGTTGGAGACTAGCGTTGCTTCAGTGCTTCCCACTTGTATTCGTTTATCCTGTGTTAAAGGAGTTCTTACCGGCGGTGTCTTTTGGGGTGTAGTGCCACCCAACTGTTGGGTTATCGTAACTCCAAGTTTGTAGGGATGTATTGGGTATGCTGTGTCTAAAACACCTTTGATGGTGCGTCGTCATAAGATAATGACGTGTCACGTTACATAATTATTAGAAACTTACTTCTACTATATCCTGTTTTCAATATACAGGGTGATTCTAAATTATTGTCGGGGTGTTCGCGGTCTAATTTTCAAACTGGAAACAAAAATTGAACTGCATATAAAAGTTTTTGACGATGTTACATGTTTTTTCTTCCTCTTAGCTCCCAATTTGGAGCATAGGGCTGATTTCTCAGTTTCATCGATCATCTTTTTTGGACGGGTGATGAGCCCGTCCCAAGGTCTCTATCTATAGACAGGACAACACAAACAGAATGAACGCATACACACACCTAACATCCATGCATTAGACCGCTCGGCTACCGTGATGTTACATTAGTACAAATATTATGTTTCTGGACGTTATCAATCGTCCTGTTTTTATCTAAAAATGCCGTTCTGTTTATATTTCAAAACATAACGTTTCGGAGACTCGATTCTGTATTGGTCTTCAGGTAAAACCTACTCAGTTGGGCCCACTCGATAGAGATGGTTCCTATCTCCAGACCTGTACTAGGTAGTCTCTATTTCTGGCCCGAAGTTTGGGTCTAGCTCTATTGAGTGGGCCCAACTGAGTAGGTTTTACCTGAGTCGTATGAGGCGACGAAAGGGGAAGTCTCGAATCTGATGCAGTAAAATGTGGTCGTGATCCCCACGGGACTCGGACCCGAGAGGGACTGCGCTTGCGAGGACCAACAGCAATTGGAAATGACACCCGCATATGTTTGACAGTAATAAAAATCTGGTCGTAAGCCCCAGATGGGTGCTTTATTCCAAGACAGACTGGCCGACTGACTGTCGGTCGTAACGTAAAACTCAGACTTTAGGAATTTATTCGTCAGACAGACGTTGTTCAGAGAGAGATCTGTGTGTGAGCTGTTATAATTGACTGTAATTGCAATCGAATTGCCAGCAAACCAAATTATCGAATCCGGAACCCATTATTATTAGTCACGAAACACTAATACGTGACAGTACTGTTTATTCTTAAGAATATAAGAAACCGCAAGAGGTTATGGGTCCCCTTCTCAGATTGAAATAGAATCTGGTAAGCATAATGGTGACACGAGCATCGGCGTCACTGTGTCAGAATGGCGCGACCTGAGAGATGCTTCATACGTAGCTTATTAATACTGAAGCCCGGAGAACTCAGGGTGTGGGTTCGACGGCTGAGGAAACGTGTTTCGATTCTCTACAGGGGCAGATCTTTTTTCTTCATACCTTTCAGGCCAGCTCTGGGGCGCACACAGTTTTCTATCCATTGGGTACCTGGTTTGTTTCCGTAGGCGCTACGCGGCTTAGGTAGGAGGCTGACCCCCACATATTTTGCTGAGGTTAACAATAATTGGAGCTATGTCTTCCCTCCACCATACGCCTTCATGGCGTGGTTCTCAACTAAGAATCGGGATAATTTTACGTTATAGATGCGAAAAGTATATTATTATTTTGATGAAGCAGGTAGCAAGCAGAGTCTGAAGATGGAGGCGACATGTTCCTGCGAAACGTCCGTTGACTTTCAACGAACTACACGGCGTTATGTTTGAGAACCTTACGTGATTTTGCATATTTTTGTTTCAGGTAAGTTGGAGAAATCGCCAGGGATGTCCATTTGAGGTGTACTCAGGATGTTGAGAGGTGTTGTAGTTCGCCAGCTTGATGGAACGTCTCTACATCGGTGCGTTTCCCTTCACATTGGGTTCCTGGCTGTTCGTCTAGTGAGGTTTGCCGAAGGCCGTATGCTCTACCTTAAAACAATATGATTTCAAGAATGCAATTCATGAATCTCCTCGTTATGTTACGGATCATGTTGGTTTTGCAGCAGAGAGGTGCTTGAATCCAATCTTGACATCGACACCGGTTATCCTGGCTATTTTCCTCAGTCTCTCCAGGCAAATTCCGCTGAACACCTCGATTAGACCACTATATACTCGTATTAATTGCGGAAACTTGGGTTAATATCAACTGATTTCCTAAACTAAAACTAACTTCCTGAAGCTGAGCCCTTCTTGAGAAGCTGCCAGTTGTGCAGCTACTCAAGAACTTCCCAGCATTTTATAGAACCCGAAGGTTCATTACTGTGTTCACAAGAGCCCTCCACTGGTCCCTATCCTGAGACATATCAGTTCAATCCATACCATCCCATTCTGTCTCTCTAAGATCCATTTTAATATTGTTCACACCCCAACGTTTGGTCTTCCCAGTGCTCTCTTTCTTTATGGCTTTCCCACCAATATCCTATATGCATTCCTCGTCTCCCCCATTCGTGCTACACGACCTGCCCATCTCATCCTCTTTGACTTGATCATTCTAATTATAGGAGAAGAGTACAAGTTATGAAGCTCCTCATTATGTAGTTTTCTCCAATCTCCGTCACTTCATCTCTCTTAGGTGCAAATATTATCCTTAACACCCTCAGTCTATGTTCCTCCCTTAATGTCAGAGACCAAGTTTCACGCCCTTACAGAACCACAGACAAAATTGTAGTTTAATTACCTGACGAAGGAGATTTCTATAAAGTGCAGAAGAGTCCGTACATGCCATACAGTTCATGTTCAGTTCAGGTTAAGCTTGTTGCCTGCTGTTGCTTCATTGGCTTGTTTGTCGATCCTCGAGGATGGAGGCTGAACATTACTCCGAAATGTCGGTGGTCTTCTACCAGGCTAAATACCGCCACATCCGATAATATAGCGCTTGTCAGAGAGATTAGCAAGGAAGATATTAACGTATGCATTCCCAGTGAGACGCGGGTGAAGAAGACAGAATTGAAAAATCTTGTAGATCTGAATAGATATTTCTGGGGGTAGTTTTTCTTAATCTCGTATTGTAAATAATTGTATTGTAGTGTCAGTGTGACGCTGTCTAGACAGACACTCCTAGTTTTTTTTTACGTTTCCAGTTAAATTTTCGCGAAAGTAGGTAACCGTCGGATTTTCGATGTTACGAAATCAACGGCTGGAGGTGGTAACCTCCCCGAGGGCCCCTGGGGGGGTGGTGTGGTTTGAAAGGGGTGAAGGTACAGGAAATTTGATGCTGAGTCTCCATTTTTCTCTTCCACATTCTCATCTTCAGGGGAAAAAGGGGGGGGAAGTCTTCTAACAACTACAACCACCAACGTTGAAGACTATGAAAGACGTTGGGGGGGGGGGCTTCTGCAAGATCGATTTTCGATACTATCTCAACGGCAACTTCTCTGCCTCGACACCACCCCGCTCACTCCCCCACCTCCACCATCACCTTTAGGGCTGATGCCTCTTGAAATGTTGTCAGAAGTCTCTAAACGTGAAATTTTTGCAACACGAACATGAATAAGCGAATCTGCGAACAGCCGTGTCTCTACGTCCCACAAGTTTGTTAATGTGGACCATAGAGAGTCGAATAGTAGGTCCTATAGATGAACGATGTATGGGAAATAATATGTAACGGAACCGTTACTATCACAGTATTCGCAGAGAGGGACTGAGTATAATAACGAATAACCTCAAAACAGCATGTGTCCCAACGGATATTCAAATCGGGAAGCTCTCGGTACATGTCAGAAGTGTTGTTACCTACTGACCTACCATCCACGGTCATTATTTTGTGTGAATTTTTTTAGGAAACTGTCAGATTATACAGGGTGTTCCAGGATTAAAGATTAATATTATTTGAGATAGTACGTGTCCTATTCCGAGCGGTTTCCGAGATAGAGCTATTTCACTGTACACTGTACAGACGAGCAACACGTCATGTCCTCACACGAGTTGAACCGAGATAGAGCTATTTCACTGTACAGTACACTGTACACTGTACAGACGAGCAACACGCCATGTCCTCACAGGAGTTGCACCGAGATAGAGCTATTTCACTGCACAGTACACTGTACACTGTACAGACGAGCAGCACGCCATGTCCTCACAGGAGTTGCTAAGCGCATTGATGTTGACGGGGGAATTTTCGGAAATGTATTGTACTAGGTAAACTATACCAAATTTGTCACTTGAACAATAAATCCCGGGTAATAGATACAGTGTTTATATCTTCCAGGAACTGGATGGCCCGGTTATACCCCCTTACACTGGGTTTCCTTTTCGTTACCTCCTACGACTCGCAGGGCTACGGTGGAGATATTTGAACCCGCCTCCACGCGGGTCGCTGTGTCTTTATGTGTATTACCCACTCCTATATTGCCAGGCAACGACTTGGTAAACACGTTCCCGCGGCAACGTATATACACAACAATAGAATAATTGTTGGAATTGTCGTGTTTTATTCGGTCTTTGTATCGAAGGACAGTCTATCATTTGCTAGGTAACGGCTCGGTAAAAACGTTCCCGCGGCTACTAGGAATAGTTTTAGACTTCTTATTTATACGGTCCGTGTATTATCAAATGAAAAATTTTCCCTAGAACATCTTGTTATATATTTGTTACCTAGAGACAACCAATTATGAATTGAAACGTCATGAAGGGTGCAGGCAACGGGAAAACAGCAGGGGAAGCCAAGTGATACATTTCCCGACTAGGGTAGCAGGTGATAAGGGAAAGGGGTGGCGTGACGTGTGGCCTCAGTGCTATATGACTGTGATTGATAGTACGGCCGCTTGGAAAGGGTCCATGTAGAAGCCCCCCCCCCAAAAAAAACTGCTTTTTGCTTGTGGACCTCTTCAGAGGGCTAGTGAAATGGATGGAACGCAGTTCTGATGAGTGAAGGCAATGCCTACCAACAGACTACAAGTTGTGAAGCCTATTTAGTAAAATACCCTTATATTTAAGGGTACTTCTCGCGTCTGTGGGGCCCAGAAATATGCGTGTAAATTGAACGCAACCACGAACGGACCCGAAAACACTACCCCTCTCTCGTAAACTCTTCTTCCAATTAACAAGCCCGCATTTATGTCCCATTCTGAAAGCGATCTTCTGGGATGTGTTCCGCGTCGGTGTTTTTCTAGTGCACTTTTACGACGCTGACAGTAACTGGACTGTGTGGCGTCGAACGGAAGTGTGATTGAATTGGGAAAGATTTGGTCAAGTTTTTCCTGTGCTTAATTAATTAAGCTCCATGCTATAAAAACGTGTGAAGCAGTGGAGGCATAATCGTGTAAATTGGTTCGTCAACACAACATAAAAATATCTTCAAGATGAAGAGAAAATAATATGACGAATATGACCATCGCTAGGTAACGGTTCGGTAAGCACCGCCTGAAAGCCGGAATAATGAAACCAAAGCGTTGACCTCGGCATTAGATGGGAGTGGTCAACTTCGCCCCCCGGCCGCTTTATTCCCGGCACCCATTGGATAGGAGGCTGGGTAGGTCCCAGAGGCCGTCTGGACGCCGTGGAGAAGAATCTTACCCTTACCGGGAATCGAACCCCTTAGCCCGTCGCTATACCGACTGAGCCATCGCGATTTTATTAAATAATGAGTCACCGGTTGATGGAGGTACTATCCCCATATTTGTCTGGACGTACTGCGCTCGGCTCTTATATAAGATTTGGCTCTGTTTAAGAAGTTGGAACAATGTTACCGAAAAGGCTGGTCCGGCGGTAGCGTTCAAGGCTTGTCATTTGGAGGTGGGCCACGACCACTTCCTTCGAAATTATTTCTGTTTCATCTGTCAGCATTAAACACCGTGTAATTTCGATACTTAAAGCGTCGTTAAACAACGCACGAAAAGAAAACTTTTAATAACATTGTAGAGTCAATGACTGGACTCATCTGGCTTAGGATAGGGACCGGTTAAAGGCTCTTCTGAACACGTTGATGAACCTTCTGTTTCCATAAAATTCTTGAGTAGCTTTGCACCTGGCGGCTTCTCAAGAAAGGCTCAGCTCCATGAAGTCAGTCATAGGTTCACTAATGGTTAGAGCATAATCCGGTTTTCTGTGCTTATATGTTTCGCTCCAGGCAATAAAATTGGTGATTTATATATATATATATTTTTTTTATCATTGGTCGTTTGAGAACGTAATCCGCAATTAAACACTGCCTCTATGGTGAAACAGGGATTCGCTTTACGAAATTTCGCTCTAGGAGCTCTGTCCAGTAACGTAACGGTTCGTAAGAGGGCGAGGCCGCACGTACAACGTTGTACGAACCGTTGACATGGCTTTGATCGTTTCAATATTGGACACCAGGCTAGGTGTTCGAACGGAAGCACATGAAAGCGATGTGTACTGATTGTGCGCAAAATAATTCATCGCCCAGACAACTTCAAAGCATGTCACAGCTAGAATTCGATATCTCTTACTCTCTGCATAACCGTCCACTGCTGGCTACGTCATTTCAATTTCAAATACGGTCACAGAGTCTGTGTACAGTCCTTTTTAAATTTATACCAAATTCGTTTCTCCCCTCCTGCCCTTTTTGTCACACTGAAGCAGTATTCTTTGTGTAGATCAAATCGGTATTAATGCCCTAACATGTCTAATATTTTCTTTTCCCCTTGGCACTACAGCCCCAGTGGGCCTAGGTCTGCCTCCATGAACTTCTCCGTTCACTTCGGTTTTTTTTAGATCTTACACATTCGGTAGGACTCCTTGGGCGGGTGATCAGCTCGTCGCAAGGCCTCTACCTGTAAACAAACACAGAAAAACACATACACACAAACTAAACATCCATGCCCTGAGTGGGATTCGAACCCACGATCCCGGTTTCAAGAGAGCGAAGACAGTTCATGCCTCAGACCGCGCGGCTACTGTGACCGGCAATGTATAAGAATAATATATAAGAATTCAGATCGTACCTCACAGGAAACAGATCCGAACCCACGATCCCGGTTTCCAAGAGAGCGAAGACAGTACATGCCTTACACCGCTCGGCTACCGTGACCGGCAATGTATAAGAATAATATATAAGAATTCAGATCGTACCTCTCAGGAAACAGATCCGAACCCACGATTCCGGTTTCCAAGAGAGCGAAGACAGTACATGCCTTAGACGGCTCGGCTACCGTGACCGGCTAACATGTCTAATATTCTAAAGGAAATACAGAGCCGAGTTAGCTCAGGCTGAAGAGCCTGAGTTCGATTCCCGGCACGGATAAGAAATTTATTTTCTGCAGCGTCCAGACCGGCTTCGGAGACCATCTAATGGGTAACGTGGGGCTCCTTCAGCGGGGGGTAAAGCTGCAAGGGTATGAAGGTGGTCACCTCCATCTAGTGCCGAGGTCAAGAACGGTGGAGCTTTACCTCCACTCTCCCATACTCCTTCATGGCACATACATACATACATACATATATATTGAAGGATTCAGAAAACACTTTACCATATTCATGTGTGCTGGAAACAGTTAAGTCCGTCAAAATCTAGGGATAGATCTCTGACGGTCGGTCGGATTGCTGCTGGCCTCGCCAGCACAGTCTGGAATAAGTTTTGAACTAACATATTGCCTCTATCTTTGAGTGTAGAAGAATGTAAGCAAGGCACTAGCAAGCACAGCTCTGCTTGCTGGTGTCTTCTTGCGTGTTTATGCTTGGCTTACTTTTTGACCCTGAAGATGGAAGCAGTACATCCCTCCGATGCATTGGCAAACCATTACCGGACCGCACAGCGTCACGTCCCAGAACATAGTACTCTTGGTGGTTGTATTATGGTGTTCGTTAGTCTACTTTACATGTTTAAAAAATAAAAGAAGGTTTATGAGATCACCTTGCTGTCTGTATGCCACTCCACAGTTGTTTTGTTTTCTTTTCGGTCCTTTTCTTATCAAAAGAAAGTAAGCGATCAGTTCTTACAAAGAATTTCTTGTTTAATATTATTTTAATAATTAAATTGAAGTTTACCCTCTATCCGCAAAAGTTGGCACTAAACTTCGCTGACGAGCGGCGGTCGCTCGGTCGGCATACTTCGCTTGCGGACTATAGGCCACGGAGTTTGTTTGTTTGTTTATGTTGGAGACTTCACGTCCCAAGTTCCATCACTGCATCCCACGGGTTTAGAAAGGTTCATTTTCCTGCGTGGACTTATATACCAGGAATTGGTACGTCACACCTCGTGCCTTGGACAGAAAAGGATGTCGGGAGAAGGGGAACATGCCAGATACAGGCCTGCATGTAGCGAGAGGGGAGGTGAGAGGAACACGATTGAAAGATCACTGTCAAACGCGAAAGAAATGCTTTTAGTGTACAGTGAGTGCGCCATGTTTTTCTTCGACCGGTGGCAGTAGATTTCCCACGTGGCCCCCATCTGCTTCATGCGGTAGTGGCCAGCGACAGTCTGGCCCGTTGTGATTTCAACTTGTGTCTAGTTCTCTTTTCTTACGCCGCGGTCAACATCTACGTGAAGAATTTGAGGCATGGAATGATATTGTGTTTCATGAATGTTGTGTTAGAGACATGTAGAAGGAAACGGCTGTGGTTTCTCTGCCGCAAGCGAAGTATACCGACCGAGCGACCTCCGCTTGTCGAAGTTAGTGCCAACTTTTGCGGATAGAGGGTGTCGCTTGGTCAGCGCAACGGATCCCCACGGCTGTTAATCTCGGGTTTTCTAGACCGGAGCCGCTGTGGTTCAAACGATATATTATGCCGGAATTTGGATGTATTGACTGAGGAAGACCACGTATATTTATGGTTATTCGATAGCTGTGTCAGCATATAAAGCGTCGAATTATACGATGGATATGATTTATGAATCGGAAAGTGTTGTGAAGTGGTCGAGGCCAACTATAGAGTACTGCCAATATAACTGGAGGAATTGCCAGCCATGTCCACTTCGCCGTGATTGTGGCAGCGTCTTCACGGTGTCACGGCACAGAAGGCGGTAATATAAACATTTACAACTCATATAATTCTCCCAGTTTTCGGTATTTATGTCCCCCACTGACGGCGTGGTCTAGTTAGAACCCCTGACATTGGATCCCCCTTTGGTCGCCTTCTGCGACTCGCAGCCCTACGGCGGAGGTGCCCTAATCCGCCTCCACGAGGGATTGAAACATTTTAGAATAATCAAATCCATGTAGCACGCATGAGAGAAGTGCAGATGTGTCGTTGGAACTATAAAGGATAGATACCACTTGCAAGACCTTGGCGTAGATGGGAGGATACTATTAAAGTGGTTATTAAATAAATAAGATGGAGGAGTATGGACTGGTTTCATTTCGCCCACGATGAGAATAATGGCGGGCTTTTGTGAACACGGTAATGGAAATTGACGTTTTGTAACATACTGGAAATTCTTGAGTAACTAAGCAACTGTTAACTTTTCAAAAGTTACTCATGTTTTGAAACCACAACTCCACTTGCCACTTACTGCTCGCTGCCGTATGTATGTGAGAGCTTCCTACCCTCCCCTCCAGTCCAATGGCAGCTGCAGTGGTTGTTGAAACCTTGGAAAACATTTCACATTATACGTGGCTAATTCCCGAATGCCAAGGGAAAACTTGTAATTCCAGCTGCGAAAATCTAAGTAAATCTGTATCTTTAAGATAAGTGCCCTTTAACATTGATGTTCTTCGGATGGTTCATGGCAGAGGTTCTCACACTTTTAGATATCAGGACCCCTTAAAATAATGCACAGATTTAGGTGATCTTCCTGTGTGTCCTGTCACTATCAGGCTGTACGGTGACAGCAGGAACCTAAATAGCTCTACAGCCTCTCTGCACCTGCAGTAAGCTATAAAATGTTCCTGTACAGTCACGAAAAGTGCAGTTCTGCGCACTGTTGCAGGTCCCTATCAGACTGTACGGTAACAGCAGTAACCTAAATAGCTTTACAGCCTCTCTGCACTTACAGTAAGCTATAAAATGTTCCTGTACAGTCACGAAAAGTGCAGTTCTGCGCACTGTTGCAAGTCCCTATCAGGCTGTACGGTGACAGCAGGAACCTAAGTAGCTTTACAGCCTCTCTACACCTGCAGTAAGCTATAAAATGTTCCTGTACAGTCACGAAAAGTGCAGTTCTGCGCACTGTTGCAAGTCCCTATCAGGCTGTACGGTGACAGCAGGAACCTAAGTAGCTTTACAGCCTCTCTACACCTGCAGTAAGCTATAAAATGTTCCTGTACAGTCACGAAAAGTGCAGTTCTGCGCACTGTTGCAAGTCCCTATCAGGCTGTACGGTGACAGCAGGAACCTAAGTAGCTTTACAGCCTCTCTACACCTGCAGTAAGCTATAAAATGTTCCTGTACAGTCACGAAAAGTGCAGTTCTGCGCACTGTTGCAAGTCCCTATCAGGCTGTACGGTGACAGCAGGAACCTAAGTAGCTTTACAGCCTCTCTACACCTGCAGTAAGCTATAAAATGTTCCTGTACAGTCACGAAAAGTGCAGTTCTGCGCACTGTTGCAAGTCCCTATCAGGCTGTACGGTGACAGCAGGAACCTAAGTAGCTTTACAGCCTCTCTACACCTGCAGTAAGCTATAAAATGTTCCTGTACAGTCACGAAAAGTGCAGTTCTGCGCACTGTTGCAAGTCCCTATCAGGCTGTACGGTGACAGCAGGAACCTAAGTAGCTTTACAGCCTCTCTACACCTGCAGTAAGCTATAAAATGTTCCTGTACAGTCACGAAATGTTTACCGCCTGCAGATTCATTTTCCGAAAGCCTGTGTATTGAATCCTACTGATTTCCATAGTCTATGTTGGGATACAGATATGTTTTAATAACTGTTGAGAACTCGCTGAGAGTAGATCGATATCCTGGGGGCTCGCATCCCATGGTTTGATAAACATTGGTTCACGAGTTCTCCCTGGATCTGGTAAGCCCTCCTTCAGGATAGAGTGCCCTTATATCAGCAGTGTATTTCTGCTTCTGGAAATTGTATAGTGGTCCTTTATTTTTCTCTCTCTCTCGACAGGTCCTCGTATTTCACGCTCCCTCGGACGATGTCCTCATATTCAACCCGCCGCTTTACCCTAAGTGTATCGTCTGGGACGAGATGACATTAGTTTCACTTGTATATGTCCGTGACGTATGGGTCCCGCTGGCCAATTATTTGTGCAGGTCATCCTTCAAGCTGGTGCTGCCACCTACCGTTTTGGTCATCTCTGCCTCTGGTCATCCCTCTTGGTTACTTAACTACGATTCGTGACAGCTCCACGTTCCCCCGTATCCGTATACAGGGTGTTTTAGAATTTACTCTCCCTCGCTCCTTCTCTGAAGTCACAGATTAATGATTTCCATCTTACACTCTGTGACTGTCACGGAATTTTAATTTATGTAGCTCGACTGTTACGCAGTGTCCCTTTTGTATTAATATGCACCAGGATGCCAGGATATAATATTATGAGTATGGTCTCTTCGTTTGCCATCTGAAAATATAAACATTACATTAATAATAAGACCGCGCCATAGCTCAAACGGTTAGTCGCTGGCTTCCCACCGCGGAGGCCCGGGTTCGATCCCGGATCTGGTCAAGTGGGATTTGTAGTGGACAAGGTGGCGCTGGGGCAGGTTTTCTCCGAGTACTTCGGTTTCCCCTGCCAATCTTCATTCCACCAATTGCTCCACAATCACCCTCACCTATCATCTGGGGCTGGTACAATAGGCCAGAAGTGGCCGCAGTACATGGCACTTAGTCCCTCGCCATCTGAGACATGAACTGTCTTCGCTCTATTGGACGCTGGGATCATGGGTTCGAATTCCACTCAAGGCATGGATGTCTGTGTGCGTTTATTTTGTATTTGTGTTGTCCTGTGTGTATTTAGCGGCCTCGCGACGGGGCTGATCACTCGTCCAGGGAGTCGTACCGTCTGTGTAAAAAAAGACTACGAAACTGAAGAGGAGGCCAGGGCCCAAAAGAGGGCTATTAAATAATAAAAATAATAAAACGTCTTCTCATAAGTACGCGTATTAGCGAGGGTTCAGTGCATTTTGCGGTTTCGCTTGTCTTAATATCCATTTTCACTCTCTCTGTATCTTCTATTTTTATTTTATGCCTTACACGGGTATGTTTAATGTTTGAAGCAGAAAACTTCCGGTCTTCTCTTATTCCTTCATTGCAAATTCTCTCCGACTTCTTGCAGCTTTTTGCTTTATCTCGTCAGCCTGTATTCTTCTGACTCGCCTTTGTCTTGCGCCTGGTTTTCCGCTGCAGTGTAAAACAGTAGGCACATCCCTAACTTAGTAAAATTTTAATATTCTGTTTCCGCTTATACCTTACAGCGTTCTTTTAATACTTTCACATGAAAGAAAATTTCGCTTCCTTGTTCTGTGATCAGCGAAGTGTCGAGTCAGAGATGAAATTTACCGAAGGTCAAGAATATAGTTGCCTCTCTGGCCGGGATGTCGCATATTCGCGTGTTCAATTATAATTGATAAAATTTTCATGGGATCTTTGCACAGTAATAACAATATTATACGAGGGTTTGAACTTTAATAGTGGCAACTATTTATTTTCAACTGATACAAAATAGATGCATGTTTCGAAGTTTTGCTGTCCTTCAGTGTAGTCACCAGCATTGTGTACAACCCGTTGCCAGCGACGTGGAAGTCGTAGGATAGCTTTAGCAGCGCCTGTTGCGTTGATAGTTCAAATGGAGCGGTCTACTGCCTGAAGAATCTCTGGAACAGTTCTGAAGCGAATGCCACGAAGTGGTTCCTTCATCCTAGGAATCAAGTCGAAGTCACAAGGGCTTAAGTCCGGGGAGTATGGTGGATGGTACAGCACTTCCCAGCCCCATCGATCGAACAAATCAGCCACAGCTTGCTCTGCATGCGGCTGAGCACTGGCCTGCAAAATGATGAGTTGGTTCTGCAGAAAGTGTCTCCGCTTCTTTCTCAAAGCTTGTCGCAGGTTGTGTTCCAAAAATGAACAGTAATACTGCGCACTGACGGTCTGCTGTAGGGGAACGGTATGCGTTAGGATAACATCACAGCCGTACACGAGAATCACCATAACTTTCTCATTGCTGGGGTTCTGACGAACTTTTGAGTTTCGTGGTGACCCATAATGACACCATTCGTTCGATTGGCGTTTCATTTGTGGCTCGTACGATTTGGTCCATGTCTCATCCAGCGTAATGATACGGCGTAAGAACGCCTCTTCTTCGCGCTCATAGCGCTCCAAGTGGTTACGAGCAGCGTCGTATCGTAGCCATTTCTGCATTTCCGTCAAATCAGGCGGAACCCATCGTGATGCAGTTTTTCTCATGCCCAGGCGTTCCTTCAGAATGTGAAGCACAGTCGTATGCGCTAATCCTGTCTCTCGGGCCAGCTCACGAATCGTATGGCCTGGATCACTCTCCAGTAACGCGGTAAGAGCATACACTTCTTCACTGACACTAGGACGACCTGGCCGATGCATGTCTGCCACATTTTGGCGTCCCTCGTTGAAGGCTTTTTACCCACCTTGCCACTGTTCTGTAAGGCAATGCAGATTCCCCGCAAGCCTCTTGAAGACCTTGATGACAGTGTCGTGCTGTACGGCCTCTGGCACATTCAATCTTTATCCAACTCTGTTGTTCCTGTTTCGAAAACGTGACAACACTACATTAGACCGCCAGCTAACACGAGGCTCTGTTCTTCTCGTCACTGCGCATGCGCGTGATATGGGAAGGGAGATTTCATTTGCTCTGACGTAAGGTAGGTATGTAACTAATGTGTGGTATAAGTCTCTACAGCTGTGTTGCCACTATTAAAATTCCAACCCTCGTACATGGACTTCCACTCTTCGCCTGTCATTTATTCATCGAATGGGTCTTATTGTACGGCTGTGTCAGTATCTGAATGATAGGATGATTGGTGAATAATACACGTAAATGGTCGTGAGTCTCAAGGGGTTTGGAGCCAAGACGAACTGATTGGCGGTGAACCGCCAGCCATAACGTAACTCTGACTTTGGACCATCCTGTTCCTGGAGGATATAAATAGGGGAATCCTGCCCTTCACGTTGGGGTAGTCTCGAATCTGAGGCAGTAAAATATGATGAGTCCCTCGGGACTCTGACCCGAGAATGGCTGCACTGACGAGGGCCAGCAGCTATTGTAAACGACAGACACGTCCTCTCGTCAGAGATGGTGTACCACAACAAACTCGCATATGTCTGACAGTTAAAAATCAAGCCGTAAGCCCCAGATGGGTGCTTTATTCCAGGACAGACTGGCCGACTGACCGTCGGTCATAACATAAGCCTCAGATTTCTAGTTGTTGTTGAGTCAATGGAGAGTTACAGATGTGGTACAGATGTCTCTGGTAGCTGAGCCCAGGGATATTTCGGGAACCCAGAAGAAGGGAACACTGCACTGTTGGAAGCCGTTACCAACAAACGGCTATTGGAGATTGAGAAGACCTTCTGTGTGCTGTAATTACAGTGATCTTTTGAATGTATAACTCAAATTGTCGTAGCTAGTTTTGTTACGTTCTGTAAGTGTTCAGTAAATCTGATTACCAATCCACACCCCGTCTATAGTCACTCAGTCACGTGACAATGTAATTAAACATTTACGCCATTAAGACTTGGAAGTATAGCTCCATCATTCTTGATCACGGCACTAGATGGAAGTGAGTGGTCAGCTTCACGCCCCTGCCGCTTTAACCTCTGGGAAAGAACCCCTGTTACTCGTTGTATACAAGGTTGGGTGGGCCCTAGAGTCCATCCCATAGCCTGGACACTGTACTAACTGAGCTATCCCGGCACCTCTATTCAGGGTATATAACATAAAAACAAAAGTTCGGGGCTTGCATGAAAAGCGCGGATAGAGGCATATTTGGGGGGTATAATGATAAAAGGGGTCGATTTAAACTTTTCTTTGAAACATCTTCCTTACTTTTAAAGCTGTCTCTATTCGTAACATCTGCCCGAGCGGAAGGAGTGAGTATCCGTAAACGGAAATTTGCACGGAGCCTCTGTCTCCCAGGTGCAGGAAGTCACTGATTAGCATTGAGTGCTAACAGTTAGCGATAATCTTAGAGTATACGGTTTAGTTAAAGGTGAGCCGGTGCAGTGCGTATTGTGTCAAGGATTGCAGGCTATTAATTTTGCCCAGAATTTCTTCTTTAAATTTCGATTTCTTCCAGAAAGCCAATAAGTACGACACATGCCCAGCTTACCTCCTCCTCCTACCAGTTGTCACTTGCAAGAAGACGATATTCTTTGTGTTTTGGGGTTACTTATAAATCAGATTTAAGTTTTGAACGTTCATTGCAATATAATGAGACGGAGGTATAGGTTCCCTGAAGATGCCATGCATACTAAACAGTCAGGTCTGTAGAATATTCAGTAGTTCCTACAGAAAATTGAATTCACTAATTGCAAAAGAACAGACATGGCTCAAGCATTTCACTAAGAATCTCGTTGCTGTCCCTCTCACTATGTATTAAGTTCTCAGAGGCTTACATACAGGCAGACTTTTTAATCGTGGCCACTGAATTGCGCATAAGAAGCGAGAAAGAAGACCAAAAGTATCTTGACAGTAGTTGCAGCTAATTGTGGGAGGGAGACAGAGACAATGTAACTAAGGCTCAACTGTAACCCTACGATATTTATCGCAGTGGACACGAGCGAATCCACTGCGCGCTCTGTTGAGAGCGGCCAGGACTAAAAACACGGACAATATAAGTCTTGGTGCTATGCAAATATCTTCTTGAGTGGGATTCTTCGCTGTACATTTACATCAGCAAGCGAGGGAGGACGAGGGTTCTGCTTAGTCAGAAGATGCGTTTTCTTTCTGTCTTGTCAGCGCGCGGCCTACCAGTTCCTGTCAGCCGGGCTCCGCACTGTCAGTCCAAATGTTACGTTACGTCTCCGCAAGTAACATGCAAATTTTGGAGTTTACAAAGGGCTGAATAGTCACTGAGTGGGTGGCAATCCCCCTGTGTATCCAGCAGATCCAAGGATCTTAGTACGGCCCGGAACCCGTTTATTCTGGCTGAAATTCTCTGTGGTTTTCCCGAGTCCTGTCATGTAATTGTAAGGATAGTCCATTACCGTTTTTTGACTTCGAGATGATGTGGAAGAAAGTGATGGTGGTTCTGTTAGATGTGTGCGTGGTGGAACTTAAGAAAACATCGAGAAACGTCAGTCATAGACCGCGTGCCATAGTCGCCGGCTTCCCATCAGGTCAGGTCATGTAGGATTTGTGGTGGACAAAGTGGCGCTGGGGTAGGTTCCCTCTAGGTACTTCGTTTTCCCTTATCCATTCTCCTTCCACGGAATGCTCCGTACTCCTCTAACATCCGGGGTTAGTACAGTAGGTTAACAGTGACTGACCTACCAACTAGATTCAGTCTCACCCCATCCAAAAAACCTAAAACTAAACTAAAATCAGTCGTGATAGTCGGGGTTTCGACCGAAAATTGGAAAAAAAAAAATAGAATTCTGCAGAACTCAAAGTTTTAATATTTCGTTTAAATTTTAAACTTTTATTTAGAGCTTGCTCAATATGATTGCTAATTTACGAAATACAAAAACTAATTATATAATGTGGCATATAGAACCGTTGCTAGGCAACGACCTCGAAACAGCGAGACAACGGCCATTGCTAAGCAGCGGTCCGCGCCCAACAGTGGAAGTACTGTTGAAAGCGGTATTTTCTGTTTAGTCCGCACCCAGGCTATATCACGCGATCGACCGAGTTCAGTTCAGTGACATAAGAAGCTTAAACTTGGCGGTGGTCAAGCTTACGACCGTTCAAATGACTGAGCTAAAGCCTATACTGACAGAGGATTGTGTATACTGCNCAGTTGGTCCTCGCGGAGGCAATATGTGAAGAATCGAAACACAAGCCGGTCAATAACATGCTACATGTGCAATAAGCACAATAAACGAAAGGCCAAGTGTAATCATAAGAGACAAACCCATCTTCTCGTCAGAGAGAATGTTACATAAGGACTATTGCCGCAAGGGTTCAGTTGAGAAAAATCTCTGGTCGTGGGTCTCAGGGGGCCTGGCGGCAAGACGAACTGATTCGCGGTAAACCGCCAGTCGTGAAGTAATTATGACTTTGACAGTTCAGTGCAGTGCACTTGAGTGCAGTGAGGTGAGTTGGTTAGTGAATTAATAAGTTAGTTAGAGGACTGGTGCAGTTCAGTTGCTCCTAGAAGCTGGTATTTGAGGCACGGGTATAGTTCAGGGGAACGTCCGCCGTTGGAAGCCGTTACCAGACAACAACTGCTGAAGACACAGCAGACTTAGAAGACTCAATACGTGCTATAGTGAGCTGCTGAGTGTGTGAATTAGCGATAGCGCTATGGGTACTTGTAGTTACAATCTGTAAGTGTTAGTCAATCCAGACCCCGTCTGTAGTCACTCATACACTTGAAATTATTTATGATTACAAAGATTGAGAGACGGGATAGCTCGGTATTGCGACGGACCATGGCCTGGACGACGGAGGTTCGATTCCCTGTAGGGACAAGATATTTTTTCTGTTGTTCATAGCGTCCTGCCCGGCTTTGATACCCACTCAGCCTCTAATCCACGGGGTAAAGCGGCCGGAGAGTGGAACTGACACTTTACCTCCATCCAGTGTCGATGTCAAGAATTGTGGAGCTATACCTCCACTCCCCCATACACCCTCATGGCATATGGCAGGAACATAGATTGCATAGGTCTGATAAGACCTCTCGTTATCATGTTTCTGTGTGCAGTAAAACATCAACGCTACTCTCATTTACAAAATTACAAAAGGATACTTGAAAATTGAGTATACTGAATATTAATTTATTCTGCATATACAACTAACCAACCAACAAACGAACTAACTACATTGGGCATAGTCTTTTTTTGATAAACCCACATCTGCTCAGCCAGTCACGAAATTTCAGGCATTTCATATATCCCGAAGGTTCATTACATTTTTCACAAAAGCCCGCTATTTATCCATATCCTGAACCAGATTAAATACCCCGTCGGTTTGGCGGTAGGAAAAGATTTAAATACTATCCGTCGCGGAAGGGTTAATAGTATCCACGCTCTCTTATGTTACACATCTAAGATCTTTTCGATATTACCCTCCCATCCGCTGCTAGGTTTTCCATGCGGTCTCTTTCCTTCGTGTTTTTTTTTCCAACCAAAATGTTGTATTATTTTATTCTCTATACTATTCGTGCTGCGTTTCTCGCCCACTCGATCCATCATATCCTAAATATCTTAAAGGTTACGTCATATTTTGTCAAACAATACTCCTCTACGTTAAGTGACGTCACCAATATGGCGATTTTTGTTCCCATCGTAATGGGAAAATGGAATCTAGTGACTTTCTGATGATGACGTAGCGATCTACGTCACTGTATGGAGATGGCGAATCCTCTGAGATTTCCAGTTTATAACGTCATGGTACCTGCTGTCCATTATTTAGAGTTTTATGTCTTTTCAAGTAAATGGAGTTGTCTGGAAATGGCCACTGACAAATTCCCCCCCGAAGGTATATTTAATGGAGAGTTTTCCTCTGGCTGAATACTCGCTAAATCAGCCTTTTATTTTTCCAGTAACAGAGAAAGAAATCCCCTCTCACATCAGGATTCATTATTGGATTAGATGCGTATCTGTTTTTAAAACAACCTTCTTCTGTCTTTCCCCTCCTAACCCCCCTTCCGGACGTAAAAACACAATAAGGTCCCTAATAAAACTTCTATCGTTTCGAGACAGGCTTATACAACTTTCCCAGAGTTCATTGCGCTCTATGCGTTCTGTCCTGTCTAGGAATGTGTGAGAGAGAAGGCATGCCCATGAGACAGGAAACCCTCGCTAATCCGGTTGCCCGATAATCCGGATCGAAGTATCAAAAAATGAAAAATTCTGTTCACAGTTGTAGGAATATTATGAAAGCTTAAGAACTTCGAAGAATATCTAACTAAACAACACTGACAAAACTTCACGGTTTTTTTTATTGCTAGTGGGGTGGGACTAAGTCCCTTGTACTGCGGCCACTTCTGGCCTATTGTACCAGCCCCAGATGATAGGTGAGGGTGACTGTGGAGCAATTGGTGGAATGAAGATTGGCAAGGGAAACCGAAGTACTCGGAGAAAACCTGCCTCAGCGCCACTTTGTCCACCACAAATCCCACTTGACCAGACCCCGGGATCGAACCAGGGCCGCCGCGGTGGGAAGCCAGCGCCTAACCGCTTGAGCCATGGATCTTGTTTCACGTTCCTCTTGATCAGCGCAATTATATGTTCAGAATCTGATAAAGACGTGGAATAGAAACCACATTAAGTACTATTGTAGCCTTATATATGTTCATGATTGACATGCGTTTTAATTGCATCACCCTGTAGATTTATGTGCTTCTCCGCTTATAGAAGATGTTCATATTGTGATAATATCGTTAACATTACTTTTGGCTCTTGGACAAGGAAGAAGCCCAGCATCTATTGTGGAGGACATTTCCTACCCAACGTTATTGATAGGCTTAGTTTCGATGTACAGAATGGAAGAAGCATAAACGTGTTTCATTCAGCCTCGCAGACGGAAAAAGAATAAAATAACAAAGAAAAAATATTAAATCCTCTTTTTCTTGATGCTTGTGGTCTCGAGTCAGATCAGTGTAAGAAAAATGAAATTGCCTCTGGCCATCAGTTTCAATGTCTACCATAAGCTGATTTATATAAATTGCAAAAGAAATACAGGATGAAGCAGAAAATGCAGAAATATTTTACCCTTAATACCTCATAAAACGAAATATTATGTTTCTAGGGGATCAAAATAGTTTAGTATATTGACTGGGCTGCCAGATGGATGCACCAGGGTTTGGCTCCCGATAGATCCAAGAAATTTTTAGCCTACTTTCCATATCTTTAAACAAGAAGTTCTGGGAAGAACTAACCACCTAGTTTGTTTTCAATACATACTGAGCATTTAATACGACAAGAACCACATATAAAACACAACGTTCAACAGTTCTTCTGTTGATGCGTGTGTATTCGTTGCCGCGGGAACGTGTCTACCGAGCCGTTGCCTATCAACGATAGGGGAAATAGCAAGGTGATCTTATAAGACTTTTTTTTTGTTTTTTAAATAAGAATAGTAGGCTAAAAATAAAAGGAAAGTTATGGGATCGCCTTGCTGTCTAAGTGTCTTTATACCCCCTATCGTTGCTAGGCAACGGATCAGTAAACACGTTCCCGCACCAACGAATACACACGAAACAGTAGAAGAACTGCTGGACGCGGTGTTTTCTATGCGCAAATACTCAGTGTGTAATTAAAAGAAAGTAGGCGATTAGCCAGAAGGAAAGAGACCACTGGGAAGACCAAGGCATATGTGGGTGGACAATATTAAAATAGAACTTGGAGAGAGAGAATGGAATGATATGGATTGGGTTGATCTGGCTCAGGATATGGACCAGTGGAGATCTCTTTTGAACATGGTAATGAACTTTCGGGTTCCATAAATTGCTGGGAAGTTCTTGAGTAACTGCACAACTGGCAGCTTCTCAAGGAGGGCTCGGCTCCGTGGGTGAGTGAGTGAAGCGATTAGTTCTTCCCAGAAGTTCTTGTTCTTATCTAGACGGACTCTGAGGCTCACCTCGCCTCCTATTCAGTGGCTACGAGGGTGAGGGCCTCAAGACTAACGAGGATAAGAACTCGTGGAACCTTATCTCCACTCCCGCTTCATGTCCACGTGAATTATTAAAGGCAGGAACAACTTCGCGTTTACCTTGTGTTCTATTGATTCGCATAACGAGACAATGAGACACGCAGCGATACGATTATCGATTAGACAGCAATCGATTCTTGGGTCGCATCGAACTGCCTGCAAGAAAGCGATTATTGTATCCACAGTTTTGTGTTTCTGTTGCAGCATTGCCCAAAATGGGCCCACAGATCGAATTGGAACCCTCTTTTGTTTCTGTGTCGAAGAGACGAATCGTCCCCGTTGGACGTCTTGTACTCTTGAATATCCATCTTCTTTATTGTCCTTCCATCTACTCCTATGTTGTACTAGTGAACTCTTTCCTTCAGCTTTGCCCGTCAACGCTCTGTATACACCTCTCTCTTTTCCTGCTAAGAACCATGTTCATCTAATTCTCCGTTTGTTCATTTTAATGATATTTGGCGATGTGAACATATCACTCACTCATGGAGCTGAGCCCTTCTTGAAGAGCCACCAATTCTGCAGCTACTCAAGAATTTCCCAGGATTTTATGGAACCCGAATGTTCATTACCGTGTTCACAAGACCCCTCCACTGGTCCCTATCCTGAGCCAGATTAACTCAATTCATACCTCCCATCCTATTTCTCTAAGATACATCTTAATATGATCCACCCACCTACGCCTTGGTTTTCCTAGTGGTCTCTTTCTTTCTGGCTCCTCCACACAAATTCTATATACATACATTACCCATTCGTGCTATGGTCCCTGCCCATCTCATCCTCCTTGACTTGAAGCTCATTATGCAGTTTTCTCCGGCCTCCCCTCACTTCATCTCTTCAGTCCGCATTCAGTGGACATTTGAATGAATATAGCCACCTGCTATAAACGGACATACAGTAGCGTAGTTGGTTGAGACACTATGCTACAAGTTTGGAGGTCGCGGGTTCGATTCCCGATGAGGTCACTGGATTTTTCAGTTGACCTAATCCTTTCAGCCGCACTATAGCCCTGGGGTCATCTCAGTCTCTAACAGAAATGAGTACCAGGAATCTTCCTGAGGGTAAAGGGCGACCGGCGCGTAAGGCTGACAGTCTCACTCTCATCTGTGAGCCGATTGTCTAGAAAATGTGGGAGCCTCGACGTCTCACAACCCTATGGGCCTCCACGGCCTGGTACAGGGGTACCTTTACATTTTTTTTACGTTTTATTTATTATCAATAATTTTAACGTTCATGTTCATGTCCCTTGTCATCATCGCCTTGTTCCAAGTGCTTCTGACCCGAACTGGGTGATGTTCTTTGTTTGCACGTGGAACTTGAACAAGACGATGTACTTCCTGGGGCCCTGTAATCCGATTATACCCGTCTTTAGTAGTTAATGAATATAATTTTAATTGGAAAGTAAGAATATCTCAACGAAATGTGAAACAATTTACAAAGTAGAAAGTAACTTTAATTAACTGAGATTTGTATTTCTAAGACAGACATTACAACTTAACATCAAAGTAAAACTTTAGGCAGAACAGTGCCGTCAAACAAATTCTGTCTTTATTAGATTTAAGGTCCTCACAGAGGTGGCTATGAAGAGTGGAGTGTCTTCTAGGACGTGACGCCGTGTAGTCTGATAGACATTCACTGAACTTTCGGAGGACATATTTCCTTCATCTTCAAATCGAAGCAAACAGTAAGCTGAATTTCAGCTAAAAAGTAAAGCTATCCCTGTAACAGTCCATGGAGGCCCATAGGGTTGTGAGACGTCGAGGCTCCCACAATATCTAAACAATCGGCTCATAGATGGCGATGAGGTCAGCCTTATGCGCCAACCGACCGCCCTTTACCCCCCAGGAAGATTCCTGGTAATTACTTCTGCTAGAGGCTGATTCGACCTCAGGGCCATAGTGCGGCTGGAAGGATTAGGTCAATTGAAAAATCCAATGACCTCATCGGGAATCGAACCCGCGACCTTCTAGCCTGTAGGATGTATTGAAAGTGTCTTAGGAAGTTCATGGATATTCAGCTAAAAGGTAAAGTCCCTGTGCTTAATTAGTTAAGCAGTAAGCCATGAAGGAGTACGTGGGAATGGATGTATAGATCCCCCTATTCTTGACCTCTGCACTAGATGGAGGTTTACATACAGACAAGCAGCCCCATGCGCCTTTATGATATGAGACTGTCTGGACCCCAGAATCGGTTTGGACGCTGTAAAGGAAAGTTCCTTGCTCTTACCGGGAATCGAACCCAGGCCTTCCAACCCGTACCTGTCGCTATACCGACTCTGGATGTTCAAGTAGTTAAGGGATGTTTTATGCTGAATCCAAAGTTATCCGGGTTTGTTTGTATGTGCTGCTGTATGTACCCTGCCAGCCCACTCAGTCATTGACTCACAGTAATTGCATCAGTTAAACTCAATTACCATGATATCCTCTGGAATGTGACGCCTTAATATGCTGTTATGTGACTCTGTTTTGTATTTTCGACGTCTCGAGTTCGTATCTCGACCTGGTTATCATTTAACCCTGACAAAATATATCGCTATTTGTTTCTTCAATGTATTTTCAAGTTCTTCACTTGCTTGATTTTTATCGACTTTTTTTGGACATTATCCATCTTCCTTGTCAAAGACGACGTTTAGGAGAGCCTGCTGAATTCCGCCGATTCGATGAAGCTAGTCCCTGCCTCCGGACATGAGGTGGATGGACGTTGGATAATGTCCAGAAAATTAAGTAATTGTATTAATATACCTTCGTCGCAAACTTTCTGGTGTTTAGTGTTCACTTTCTTTTGGTTTATTTTGCGAGGGGCACGCGGTAGCGTAGTTTTTTTAGGCACTATGCTACAAGCCCAACAAGGGCACAGGTTCGATTCCTGATGAGGTTATTGCATTTTTCAATTGACCCAATCCTTCCAGCTGCATTATGGCCTTGGGGTCGACTCAGCCTCTAACAGAAATGAGTACCAGGAATCTTCCTAGGGGTAAAGGGCGGCCGAAGCGTAAGGCTGACAACCTCAACGCCATCTGTGAGCCGATTGTCTAGATAATGTGGGAACCTCGACGTCTGACAACCCTATGGCCCTTCACGGCCTGTTACAGGGATAGCGTTATCTATTTTCTTATACGTCAGTACTGAGACTGCACAGCGGTGAATGGTGATATGATAGGTGAATGATGAATTGGAAACACTTTAGAAGGATGCGGTCGTGATCCTGATCGAGGTACTATCCCAGTAATTGCCAGTAATGGCTGATGAAATCCGCGGAAATAAACTCAGTTGAAATAGGGGATATGTTAGCTGAGATTTGAACCAGGTGCCTTCAGGATACAATACAGTAATCGTGTTTGTATAAGGAAACCTGTCCATCCGGGTACAAGTTAGTGGCGTCAGCCCTTTAGGGTATGGGGGGAGCGGACGCGTGGAATGTGATCCTCTTTATCCTTGAAACAGGAAGGAAGTCGAAGTCTTATATGGCTGTAATGTTAGGTCTAGTCCCCCCCCCCCGCCGTCTTTCATTGTGGTCTGTGAAGATAGAATTGTACAGTCGAATTATTTTATGTTTATCAGTGATTTTTGTCTCAATAAAAATTTTGTTGGAATTCACAGATGTTCAGAGTCGTTGTGTATCTGCCACTCAGCTATTTTAAGGAGATGGCGGCTCCGGTCTAGAAAACCGAAATTAAAGGCCGTGGGGAACCGTTGCGCTGACCATGTGACACCCTCTATCCGCTAAAGTTAGCACTAACTTCGCCGACAATCGGCGGTCGGTGTAGTTCGCTTGCGGACTACAGGCTACACAGTTTGTTTTCTTTTGTATCCGTTCCTGAACTAGGAGTACCAAAGGAAACAGGCATGCGTTTCATCCACGCACTGATATGCGCTGTCTACAACAACTTTGAGATTATGTCATTATCAGATAATGACATCACTCGTTACGTCATCATTAGGAAGATACCAGAGTTTTACTTTCATCATAAAATGTGAACCAAAATTACCATACTGGAGACATGATTGAACACAAGGGGTATTTCTTCCACAAGATCGCCTCTGTGGTCTAGTGATCAGAGTTCCTGGCTACAGATCCAGAGGTCCCGGGTTCGGTTCCCGGCGCTATCAGATTCTCTGAGAAGTAGTGGGTCTGGAACGGGGTCCTCTCAGCCTCTTGAGGATAATTGAGGAGCCACGTATAATAATGAATACAGAGCACTTGGTGCAATGAGAAATGGCAGACGAAGCCGATGTACTTATTGAAAATCTGCCCCAATTCCGCTTTGTCCACCACGTGTCGCACATCACATGACCTGCAATCGATCCCAGGTCGTCTTGATGGGAATCCGGCCACTAACCGCCTTAACTGTGGCACAGCTTTGCACTACTGAAACTGCGGAAATAAGTCCCATATGTGGTGAGAATGAAGACGCCTGGGGCTTCCCCCCCGCTTTGTCTGTTGTATTCCCCTCTCACTTCAACTGGTCTGTGTGAACAGTCTAGACCCCGCGCCCTTTTCCAGTTCAAATGGCACGTGACAGCACGTGGAAGAGCAGGTGAAAGGGTGATGACCTTGACCGGTCAAAATGTCCCCTATTGTAACTTAATGGAATTGAGTCCTTTGGAAGCTAACGTTTCAGATAAATCCCGTCCACACGGAGTCGAAGTTGAAGGGCTTAACATGTTGACCATAAGAAATTGTGGTTCATGCTGTGTCGTAGACGGTACTGAGTTAGTTACAAACTTGTGCGCAACCACATAATAGGTAGTGTGGCCAGTTTGAGAACTTATGACACGTCAGTTAACTAACTGCGCAAGTACTGTAGCATTACAATTTAACTGTGAAGGTTTCCCGTCGGGCTATAGCTCTGCTGTAATTACCTTTGCTTCCTCTATCGATATCACAGTTCATATTTCCTCTCTCTTATATATTCCTCTCTTCGCGCAGTCTCAGACCAAGAGAAGATCATTGCACTGTACATTTGGTTGAACCTACTAGCAGACGGTAACGATTAAAGGGGCGTATGGAGAAATATAAAAGGATCTGTTTGTGATGACGCTTTTAATTATCCTCTTCAATGGTTTCACTTCAACTCCCTTACTGATCACTTCCCACTGTTGTTGATTTACTTCAACTCATTCGCAGCGAGGAGGCCACGACAAAATTATCCGCCTGTATTATGCTGCCATGTCGGTATGCAAGGAACGGTACTGCGTAATTCAAACTAAATTCGGGACGTAACTGCTCACTGTTGTTGACTTACTTCAACTTATGCGCAGCCAGGAGGCCACGACAAAATAAACCGCCTGTATTATGCTGCCAGATCGGTAAGCAAGGAACGGAACTGAGTAATTTAAACTAAATTCGGGATATATCCTCCCCTTGCTTCCCTACCCAACATTTTATTTACAATTCCCTTGCCTCGTTCTGAAACTTGAAAACTTTTTCCACCCCAAAGAGAACTTACTCTGTATTAACGGCACCACGTTCCCCGGCGTGTCTGTCCTCTCAGTTTGTATTTATGTTTCCGCTCTTGTCGGGCATGGTACACTGTTTGAAGAATTTTTACTATTTTTGTTGTGGAATACGTAACGACGCTTACAGAATCGAACTGTATAGCGTCGGATGATAGGATGACTGATGAATTATGATTGGAAAGGATTCGGAAGGAAACTGTTGTGACCAAAACGAGGTATGGCCCCCGCATTTGTGTAAAGGAACGGAGGAAAACCACGAAAACCTCAGCCAGAATAGCTAATGACCCGCTCGAAATTCGAACCGAACTACTCCAGAATACGAATCTAGAGCGTTGTCTCTAGACCATTGGTTCTCAACCTTTGTGACACCGCGGCCCGGTAAATTCTTCTTTATAAGACGAGTGTCCGGTACTGGGTCGCGGCCCAGCGGTTGAGAAACACTGCTCTAGCCAAACCAATGGCAATATATCTTCATATTCGTATTTAACAATCGAAGGATCCGAAGTCACGGTTCATGCTGTGAACTCTTCTCAGGCGGCCCTAATAAGGGCCATACTTCAAAATGGAAAAGCTTCATAAGTGACCAATGACACTAGTTAATTTTCCCCTCAATCTTGTTGGTTCTTTCCATGTCTAACCTACATCTGATATTCTGGCTCATTTTGCTTTCTCGTTTTTTCTTCATCCTGATGATGGAGACAGTATATTCCTCCGAAACAGTAATTTCCCAGAAGAGTAGTTTTATGGAGTTTTAGATTGTGTCTCCCTACGTCTACATGTACTTTTGCTGCCATCTGTTGTCAAGCGCAATAACAACGGTCCAGTGGTACTCCTTTTTAATGGTCGGCCGAACACAACAGAACACGCTTTCATGCAGTTTCCGCGCTGCTACTGCATAAACCACATGTTGTGTAGCACAGCGGCCAATTCGACTGCGAACATCGGCATCATGGGTTCCAGCCAGGGGGAATTCCACATCTTCTACCTCATGTCACGTGATAGATGGACAGTATTGTTCCCATTGTTATGTTATGACGTAGAGATGAATTTAAACGTGTTCATGCCACAGTCAGCCCTCCTGAACACAAGCTGCAGGATTGTGTTTCCTGCTCTGTTTATCTAGGACATCGATTTAGTCACGGCTGGTTCCTTCCAGATCCTTTTCAATTCATCAGTCATCTACTGCTTACTTGTCCATACGCTGTATGGTCTAAATAAGGTGAAGCTATCCCTGTAACAGGCCGTGGAGGCCCATAGAGTTGTGAGACGTCGAGGCTCACACATTTTCTAGACAATCGGCTCACAGATGGCGGTGAGGTCAGCCTTAAGCGCCGGCCTCCCTTACCCCCAGGAAGATTCTGATACTCATTTCTGTTAAGAGGCTGAGTCGACTCCAGGGCCATAGTGCGGCTGGAAACATTTGGTCAATTGAAAAATCCAGTGACATCGGAAATCGAACCCGGGACCTTCCGGCCTGTAGAACAGTGCTTCAACCAACTACGCTACCACGTGTCCTCCTTCCCTACTTAGTGTCAGAATATAAACCAGATGAAATAATGGACTACACATTTTAAGGGGAAGCTGTTCAAGACAAACTTCCTCAAGAACAGCTAACCTCAGTAACTTCAAACGTTTGGAAAGACAGCCAACCTACTTGCGTACTAAGCCCAAAAGAATGAACTAAACGGTTCTTCTGCCTGCAGGCATTTTAAGTTATAAGCCTAGTTTATATAAAGATTGGGGATTTCCTTTGAATATTCAATCCGAACTGAAAGTTATGTAATGTAGACGTTGAGCATTTCTAAGAAACCAATAATTACTTCTGTACAGTTACTAGAGTAGCACCAACTGAGAACTCATGGGAAGTCTGTCCTGCGTTTAACGTCATCTCCCACGGATAGCACGCACAAATAATCGACGGTAAACCGTCTCCTTTGTACAGTATACAACGCTTCACATATCCACATACAAATACACGTATTATCAATATTTTCAGAAGAAGAAAGGACTGCTTGCTCGTTCGTGACATAGAGTCATGCGGCGTGCCAGATTTAACAACTTGAAACTGTGCAATGACAGTAATGTATTAAATTTGTATACAATTTACTGAGGGCTGGAGAAAACTGCATAATGAGGAACTTCATAAATTACTCTTCGTCAAAAACAAAATTATCAAGGCATTGATGAGATTGGCAGGGCATGTAACACACATGGAACCGAAGAATTCATATGTAGAGTATTGGTGAGAAAGCCAGAAGAATAGATTACTATTAGGAAGACCTGGAATTGAAATTATAATATTAAAATGAATCTTAGAGAGAGATAGGATTGGGTGATACGGTATGGACTGGACTGATCTGACTCAGGATAGGGATCAGTGGCAGGCTGTTGTGCACGCGGTCATGAACTTTTAGGTTACATGAAATGTTATGGAATTTTTAAGTAGCTTAGCGACTGACAGCTTCTCAACTCCATGTAGTTAGCTGCATCATGCTGTTATGTCATGAATTACCTATTCTTCGGTTATAATTAAATAAAAAATTCGCGAAGCACTGTTACCGCAAATAATATGGAACCATTAAACTGAGTCTGCCATTGCAAATGGCTGCTCCCAGCTATTCATATCCTTGTGAAAGTGACGGGTTGTGGGCACTCGTACCAAACACGCTGAGTGGGCAGTGGCTGATACCGCATATGCTCCTGAACGTGACCAGTTCCACGTTGCAGGGGCTTTGGGACCTCTGCTGTTTCGTGATCACAGCGCAAAATGATTTTATTCTGCTTTGATTAACATTCGTTTGTTTTGTAACACACAAACCTCGTTTGTATGTTTCTTCCCTTCTCTCTCTTTCTCTCTGTCCATGTCTTTATGTTTATTTAGCTGTCTTTCTTTCTACATGTCTATTAATCACTGTCTGTCTCCCTGCCTATCTAAATCTGTCCGCTTATCTAATCCGTCCTCTCTCGTTACTTCTCTCTCTATTTATATATCTGTTTCTCTGTCTGTCTGATACCCAGATATGTACATATATCTTTCTGTCTGTTTATTTATGTATTTATAAATGTAATCCAACCATCCATTTACCGTATTTACGCATGTATAGGCCGTGTGCATGTATAGGCCGCAGCACAATTTTCAGACAGAAATTATAGAAAAAATAATTTTCTTGGAATATTATTTCAGGAGTAGAACACCCTGTATTACTAATTATGAATGTATTTTTTTTTTTTAAATGAAGTGTGATTTCGAATATTTCGAATATAAGCCGCATCCCAGTTTTCCTCTTGAATTTTTGGCAAAAAATATGCGGCCTATACATGCGTAAATACGGTATTCATCTGTCTTGTTACGTTTGTGAGGATTACGACCCACTGTTTAACTGCCCGCTTCTAATATTAATAGACAACCTCGAATCTGCTGTGGTTAGTGATTTAGTTGCCTCGGTCATTAACAGTGTTTGACTTGTTGCTTGTATCGACCTCACTTTCAATAACTGTCCATATGAAAAGAGTTACATGTCAGTGCACAAACACTTTATGAAAACACTACAGTCAGCTTTTAATAGTTCATAAATATTTGGGTATGTGACATTATTTCGGTAGTGTGTAAATATTTCCAATCTAATTGCATCGAAACCCTGTGATGCGAGAGATCTCTGTTCGTGTTATGTTATTGACTTGTTTTATGAACCACGTTGAATGGCGTTGCCACAGATATCAAAGCGAGGCTGCCTGTTATTTGCAGGTTCAAAGGGAAATGAAGTATCCGATATAGGGGACAAATGACTACCCGCAATGCATAGTCATATCTGTTTCATCAGTAAGTTACAGATGCTGAGTGAGCAATTGTTTATTGGTTTCTATGGAAACGGATTGCCCACCCCAGTAACGAAAAGAGTGGAAGCTCGCTTATGTGTCATTAGTAAGTAATTAGAGGACTGCCTCTGTGGTCTAGCGGTCACAGTTCCTGGCTACAGATCCAGAGATCCCTGGTTCGATTGCCGGCGCTACCAGATTTTCTGAGAAGAAGTGTATCTGGAACGGGGGTACATTCAGCCTCGTGAGGATAATTGAGGAGCCATTTTAAGGAAATGGCGGCTCCGGTTTAAAAAACCGAGATTTATGGCCGTGGGGAACCGTTGCGCTGACCACGTGACACCCTCTATCCGCTAAAGTTAGCACTAACTTTGCCGACAAGCGACGGTCGCTCGGCCGGTATAGTTAGTGTAAACTTTTGCGGACTACAGGCCACGGAGTTTTTTTATGTAATTTGGTAAGTATTGTCGACTAGACTGTTCGATAAACCTTGAATATAGTCGTGTGGTGTTTGCGAACGGAACCACAGAAATTAGCGTTAAACATAGTAACTCAAAGAATTTTCCGAACATTTTATAGAACCCGAAATATTATTACCGTGTTCTGAGGGTTGTGAAACGTCGAGGCTCCCACATTTCCTAAACAATCGGCTCATAGATGGCGGTAAGATTGTCAGCCTTACGCGTCGGCCGCCCTTTACCACCAAGAATACTCCTGGTACTCATTTCTGTTAGAGGCTGAGTTGACCCCAGGGCATAGTGCGGCTGGAAGGATTAGGTCAATTGAAAAGGAAATCCACCTCATCGGGATTCGATCCGGCGAACTTCCGGCTTGTAGTATAGTGCCTCAACCAGCTACGCTACCGCGGTCCCTGTCCTGAGTCAGCTCAATCCACTCCATTTAGTATGACACTAAAGTGTATATAATTTTAAGATTTTCGCTTTTCTTTTCCCTTCCGGTTCTTAACAAAACGAAAGCTGGGACACAAGTCGCCGGAGGTTGAGAATCACTGGACTAGATTATAAATATCTTTCGCCACGTGGCGCTAGTATCGCTACCTGCGTATTCTTCCCCCATGTACCCCTCACTTCCGTGTATTGCCCCCATGCCCCTGAGGCCTCCATTCATCCTTATCTTACTGTGGATGTGCATACAGCACACTGCAGAACGCTGCGATAACACGGATAGAAAAAAAAAACGTACGTTTTCTGTATGGAGGAGATACATGGTTCTGTCGTTGTGTCCAGAGGCGTGGTAACTTGTCCTGTACTCGCTGAAAGAACGTAGGAAGCCTCCCTCGTAGGTTTTATCATGATGGCGTCACCCTTAGCCCCGTTCGCACTGCCCTTTTAGGGCCCCACCTTCTCAAATTCTCTTTGCATCTCTGTCCGCAGCTGCCCCTACACCCCTCATTCGTCGTTCGTTCCACGTTTCTCCCTGCCTGTAGCATCTCTCCACTTTACGGCCCTTTTTAAGGCCACTAGTTACTGTGTTGCTCTTATTTGTTCCCTCTGGGCTCATTTTCTGGCCTATACCTGCGCTTCTCGGGGCACGCGGTTGCTTAGCTGGTTGAGGCACTATGCTACAAGCCGGAAGGTCGCGGCCCTAATCCTTCCAGCCGCACAATGGCCCTGGGGTCGACTCAGCCTCTAACAGAAATAAGTACCAGGAATATTCTTGGAAAGTTCTTGGGGGTAAAGGGCGGCAGGCGCGTAAGGCTGACAACCTCACCGCCATCTGTGAGCCGATTGTCTAGAGAAAATGTGGTAGCCTCGACGTCTCACACTCCTATGGGCCTCCACGGCCCGTTACAGAGATAACTTTACTTAACCTCAGCCATCTGTGAGCCGATTGTGTAGAAGATGTGGGAGCCTCGACGTCTCACAAACCTATGGGCCTCCACGGCCTGTTACACGGATAGCTTCACCCCCTGCCGCTTTACTCCCAAGGTCATTGTATAGGAGACTGGGTAAGCCTAAGCCGGTCTGGACGCCTCTGCTAGGAATAGAACCCCAGTCCCACGGCCGTCCAACCCGTACCCCATCGCCACATTGACTGAGCTCTTTATGAAGTAGTAAAAATGGATGGGTTAATAAAATCTGATGTGAAAGAGCTCTCAATATTTTTTTTTAGTTGCTAGGCTCCCTGATGCCAGTCATGGGTTAGGAACTGTAAGCAAGATGATGGAGTTAATGCACCCATTAGTGCTGTACGTGTCTTGTCTAACAGGGCCCAACAGGCCTGCTAACTGCTTCAAAGGTTCATTAGTTTCTTAACGTCATCAGCAAGAGGCGTGAGGCCTGCTCCAGCAGACGAGGGCATAGTTATAAATATTATTTCTGTGGTAATGAGAGACAAGCTTGCAAGTTTGTGACAGGGAGCAAGGCGGATCCTTCGTATCTGTGCTTCAGTTTGAGCCCTGTCATCGGTTTCAAAAATAGGCGAACTTGTAACAGCCCAGAATATTGTGACATATTTGCTCAAAGCAAGAACTGTGGAGGCACAGAAATGGCCGTTGGTAGTGAACGGCTCTGGAATAACTTTCGTTTCTAGGCATCGGCCGCTATACAAGCAACGGAACAACGTCCGTTGCTAGGTAGCAGATTGTTAATAAGCAAGAATAGACTGACGCTGCTAGACAATGGCTAGGTAAACACGTTTCCGCTGCAACGGATACGTATGCAACAGAGGAACGGTGTTTTCTATGTGGTCCGTGCCGAGGTGTTCTACACAAGGGGAAATGTTAGAGCTTAGTTAAGAAGCTGGTTAGGATTATCTGCAGTAAATTAAAATCGAGGACAGTGTTACGAGAGAAACAAAAAAAAAATTACATTTGGTAAACCGGTTTACTTCAATCGAATACACATGTAACAACTTCTTCAAAAGTCTGTTATGCTCATTGTGATCAAACACGACAAGTGATAATGTTTATGTTGTTTTACTGCGTTAGAAACAATAAAGGTAAAAAGGTAAAGTTGTCCCTGTGTTTAACTAATTAAACGCCATGAAGACGTATGGGTGAGTGGATGTATAGATCCACGTTTTCTTGACCTCGGCACTAGTTTGAGGTGAGTGGTCGGCTTCACGCCCCGGCCGCTTTACCTCCTGGGAAAGAGCCCCTGGTACCCATTCTATATGAGGCTGAGTGGGCCCCAGGGCCGGTCTGGACGACGTGGAGAAGAGAAAATTCTTGATCCTACCGGGACTCGAACTCCGACCCCTCAGTCGTCCAGTCCGTAGCCAGTCGCTATCCCGGCGTTAGAAACAGTAGAGGATTAGAATGTTCCATGAATATTTCCTTTCAACTCCTTCGGAGTTTACGCTCCTACTGAGCAGGTTGGCGTAGTGTCAGCGCTTTTGATCTGTATTCAGGGTATTTTCGGTTCGAATATCAGCCGGGACACCGGGTCTCCTGCCTGAGGGTTCTCATGGTTGTCCTCAGTCGCACTACACAAATATACCGAACANCGGTTTATCCGATGTTTTTGATTATCCGCGCCAAGTCTCCCCGCCATTACCGCGGATAATCGAGAGTCTACTGTATACCGTACCCTCGTGTTATAAAACAAGCATTTACCGGTCCGCGGTCTTACAACGGTTGAGAACCACTGCCCTAGACTTGTTTTACTTATTCCCAGCAATATAATTCCGGGATATTGCGTGAATTAGGAGACAACTGCTTCCTTCCAAATCCGTTCCAATTCATTATTCATGAATCTTCCTACAGTTGGACGCTATACAGTGTGAAATACTGATCCCGTCTTGAAATGACCCACAATAGAAGTAATTTTTTTTTTGTAATAACCCTACCATTCCACGCTTTCCAGCCGCACAATGGCCTTGGGGTCGACTCAGCCTCTAACAGAAATGAGTACCAGGAATCTTCCTGAGGGTAAAGGGCGCCCGGCGCGTAAGGCTGACAACCTCACCCCCATCTTTGAGCCGATTGTCTAGGTAATGGGGGACCCTCAACGTCTCACAACCCTAAGGGCCTTCACGGCCTGGTACAGGGATAGCTTTACTTTTTACTTTACCATTCGACGCTATATAACTTGTGTCGTTGAAGAACGTTGTTAAATAAAGCAATAATCGTGTCCTATATATATAGCAGATTATTGTTAGGTCACAGATGATGGCACGCGTTTTTGGGAAGGCAGTGTATATAGTTTATGACCTAATTACGGCGACTTCCAGTCAAAGTGGTAACCCACACTCCACATTCACTCTAATGATCAGCCCAGCGGATCCTTATGAAGCAGGGGTTAGCAGAGCGACTTTTCGTAACGCCTCCCTTGGCATGTATAACGCGGTGTTGCTATATCGCGTCTAGCCCCCAGACCAGCTCTTGCAGTTACGTATCATCAGCTGTAATGGACTCCCTAATATCGAAATGTGGCGGAGGTACTATGCTACAAGCCGGAAGGTCGTGGGTTCAATGTCCAATGAGGTTATCGGATTTTTCAGTTCATCTAACCCTTCCAGCCGCACTATGGTCTTGGGGTCGACTCATCCTCTTAACAGAAATGAATACCAGGAATCTTCCTTTGGGGGTAAAGAGCGGCCGGCGCGTAAGGCTGACAACATCACCGCCATCTGTGAGCCGATTGTCTAGAAAATGTGGGAACCTCGACGTGTCACAACCCTATGGGCCTCCACAGAGTGTTAAAGGGACAGATTTACCTTTTTTATGCCATTAATGCTATTAGTCGTCTGTGAACTCATTACAGTACATAATATTTGAGGTTATCATAACCTTAAAATGAAAAGTACTTCCTCGTATAGACTATAGACTCTGTAGTCATACACCACAATAATTTAGAATCACCCTGTACAATGAGAACCAAGGTCAACACACCGGGGCTCTCTTTGAACACACAGGACTTTTTTCTTCCGTAAGGTTACTTACGTACACACTAAAATGTTTTAGACAGACAGTATGTGGTGACGTCATTGATATATGACTGAGGAATGTAGAAATGTTCCTGTCCAACAGTTTATGATGCCGTGACCGTTACAGTGCAGTACAGTATAGACGGATTATGCATTGGATAAATCAGTTTATTGACCATGTATACACACGACTCTGAACTACAAACAATTACAGCGCTATCGTTAATATCTACACTTTACAAATCACTACAGCACTCGCTAAGTCTTTTCCAGGCTGCTGCGTCTTAACCAGCCGTTTCCTGGCAACGGCTCCTGACAGTGGCGATTGTTCAGCTTCCAGCACTCAGATCCTCTTGTCACAGCCGCCAGTTCAGAACACTTTGTCAACTCAACTACAGCGCACTCTCTTCTTAGCCTCCCTTGCCGAGCTCAGCTGCGTTCTGAACACTCAACTGTCCACTGACTTGATCGCCCAAATTCTCTTCTTTATAACCACTTTGCACGGACAGAACAGAAAACACCATCGCAAAGAATTACTAAATTGTTATGGACGGTTACTTAGCGATAGCCCAGATATTGTTGGCGTGCTGCTGTACTGTGATCTGGGATGTGACGTCGTGTATTCTGGTAGATGTTTACCTATATTTCGGAGGGAACTACTGCCACCATCTTCAGGTACGGATAGAGCGAACACTATGCTTCCTACTGGCTACTTCACTTACTCTTTAACCCTGAAGATGGACTCAATACGTTTCTCCAAAACATCAGGACATTACTAACAGACTACGCGGAGTCAGATCTATAAGATTTTATAGTACGTTTTAGTATTAGTAATCTTAATCCTTCCGGCCGCACTATGGCCCTGGGGTCGACTCAGACTCTTAACAGAAATGAGTACCAGGAATTAATTAAATATTTTCCTGGGGAGTAAAGCGCGGCCGGCGCGTAAGACTGACAACCTTATCGCCATCTGTGGGCCGATTGTCTAGAAAATGTGGGACCCTCAACGTCTCACATCCCTATGGGCCTCCACGGCCTGTTACAGGGATAGCTTTGCTTTTTTTTTTTAATCTGTGCAGATAATTCATGTTAATGGAGTGTTTCCTTTGTCCCGGTTTGGACACCCCTCACTCTTTGGATACGCGTGTAACTTCAGTAAGCGCTTAATAAGCCTTAGGAATAAAGCGATAATACGCCGCATAGAACATTAACTCTGAAATGCGTCTTCCTCCCACCTTCAGGGAATTGGTCTGTATAAAAGTCGACGCTATTTCCTTATGTATTTTAAGCATCGGTGCCCCAGGGCGAGACCCTTACTGTACCACGTGTCCAATTTAGATTTCATGATACTGCTTATGTTAAATGTACTGTGAACAAAGTTCATCTTTTGTTTTATCGAGTCGGAAAATCACTTGGCTTATAATTCATGGTCGTTGTTTTATAAATTTGATCAATAATTTCATGATGATGGAGACAGACGGTCTCCGAAACGTAGTATTTTTCGATTCTCATGGAAATCAGTACAGGTTTTTCACTACGTAGAAGATTAATATTGTCACATCTATGAGTGAGTGTAGACGGGGTTTGGATTGGTGACGCGATTTATTGAAAATTTATGAACACGACTCGTAAGTACAAGTAATTACAGCGCCACCACTAATCTCCACAATTAACAAATCACCGCAACACCAGCTAAGCCTTTCCCAGCCTGCTGTCTTCACCGGTCGTTTCCTGATGACGGCTTCTAACAGTTGAGATTCTTCAGCTTTACGCGTTCACGTTGTTACTGTCCGGCGAATATCCCTCAACTGGACTGTCAATTAAACTCTAACGCAATCTCTTCTTAGCCTTCCTCGCTTTCTTGTGTTTTATATTTATTATTTGAGGACACTTTGAATATCGCAGACCATATTACGTCGAATGTTAGGGCGATACGTGAATGATTAATTGGACGGGATTTAGAAGGAGGTGGTCATGATCTAATTTACTTATTATCTCGCTACTTACCTGGAGGGACTGAGGAAGACTACGAAAATATCAGTTGGAATAGACTATCCTGGTCGGTATTGTAACCTAGTACTTCCAGAATAGGAACCCAGATCTTTATGACTAGGCCAGACTGCTCCTTGCTTTATTATCAAATTTATTAGCCGGGGTAGAGTAAGTTATGGTTCATTAAAATTCCACTTGCGGCAAATATTTGAAACGGCTCGTTACTGCCTCGTAATTTCAATAGACTCGCATCTGGATCAGCAGCAACCATGTTACATAAATAGCTGTGAGATAGTGGCCAATATTTATGTACTAAGGTCATGGACAAGACGACTTCTGTCCTGCTTGGGTAAAATATATTTCCCCCATAAAAATGTATGCCTCATAGGCTACGTTTAAAAATCGGACATGTTAGCACATGCGCAGTAACACTGGCAGTCACGTGATAAGATTTTAGCCAATTACTCTCATACTTTGGTGCCGATAAAGCTATCCTTGTACAGCATGCCACGAGGAGCCACGTGGGATGAAGGTATAAGCCTCACTCCCGGGGTAAGAACTCGGTTTCCATTAGATGAGGTTTGGTGGACTCTGGAAGTCGCCTTACCTCTGCCGGAAACCGAACTCGGTTCGTCCATAACTTAGTCTTTGCTCTATACCGACTGAGCCATCGCGAATTTTTGCTTTCGATAATGTGAAGCCTATAATTTCCGTCGCGACTTAAACAATTTCAGGGGAAGAAGCAGAAATATTTAAATGTTGAATGATGAATCCGTGATCGATATGCTTATCCTAAAACATCTCTGAAGGAACGTAATACCTTAAGTAGCCAACCTTACGGAAGAAAAGTCCCTGTTAGTTCAACGAGATTTTCAGTATGACGATGTTGGTCCCCATCGTTAATTGAAATTATTGTATAATAACTTTTCGAATTATGACATAATAATCTACATTACTGCATGTACTGTCTTCGCTCGCTTGGAAACCGGGATCGTGGGTTCGGATCTGTTTCCTGTGAGGTACGGACTGAATTCTTATATATTATTCTTATACACTGCCGGTCACAGTAGCCGCGC
>NW_019731277.1:98311-108650 GCF_002891405.2 Cryptotermes secundus | reverse complement strand
CGCTCGCTCGGAAGCCGGGATCGTGGGTTCGAATCCCACTCAGGGCATGGATGTTTAGTTTGTGTGTGTGCGTTTTTGTGTGTTTGTGTACAGGTAGAGGCCTTGCGACGAGCTGATCTCCCGCCCTAGGAGTCCTACCGAATGTGTAAGATCTAGAAAAACCGAAGTGAACGGAGAAGTTCATGGAGGTAGGCCTAAGCCCACTGAGGCTGCAGTGCAAAGGAAAAAAAAAATCTACATTACTGGTCACCCAGGCTAATGAGCTCTGCTCAGGCCTTGGATAAGATCCATGCACGAAACTGAAAGTGTCATGCCTCGTCATATATGCCTCATTTCTTATCTCCTTCTCTATGGCTGTACAGCCATTTTGCTCTTTGTACGTTTTTTTTTCTTTCTTAATCTATACACAGTCGGTATGACTCCTTGGACAGGGGATCAGCCCGTCGCAAGGCCGCTCCCTTGCACACAGACATTCATTCCTCGAATGGGATTCGAACCCATGATCGCAGTGTTCGAGCAGGCGAAGACAGGTCATGACTTGGACAACGCGGTCACTGTGATTGGCATGTATGCTACCTTTCCACGCAATTTTCTCTATTTTCTCCTGCTTCAAACGATTTATTTTGCCAAATTCGTAAAGGCTTGGAAGCGGTACAAGATAAGGCATAAGTTCTTTATCCTTCTGTCATCGTCCGCTAACTCGGGCAGTATTTAACAGCAGCCGACCACTCTAATCTCCTTGTGGCTGTAATCCGAATCCTTCTGACCACACTAGTGTCCGTCCTGCAGTATCCTGCCATCCCCTCTACACATGCAGAACTCTTCCCCTTATGTGTTATTGATTTGAACCTGTCTAACTCAAGTTCGCTCATTTCGTGTTTCCATTGTCAGATCCCACAGCTGTAAACCCTTTTCCGAGATTAATCAAAATACTGATATGACGTGTGGTTATTCAGCCTCCCTCACCCCCGTTTTATTGGTTCGTCTCTTGACAGTTTATTTAGAGACCGCTTGGTTTCGATACCGGACTGGTTATTGTTCATATCTTTATAACAATAATTGCGTAGTTTAAGTGTACTCTGTGCCTGAACATTTTACTATTCTGACTAGAGCTCAGTTCGATGTTTGTAGTTTGTTATGTGACGCTGTCATGAAACGACGGGCTACGAGCTGGACGGCCGGAATTCGATTCCCGGCAGTGCAAGATTTGTTTCTTCTCCGTAGCGTCCAGACCGACTCTGAGGCCTATCCAATTGATACCATGGTCTATTTGCGGGATTAAAGCGGCCGCGGCGTGAAGCTGATCAGTTACCTACATCTAGTGCCGAGGTCAGTATTGCTGGAGCTATACATCCACTCTCCCTACGCCTTCATCGCTTAGTGAAAAATTAGTTAAGCACAAGGACAACTTTTCCTTGTTTACCTATTAGAAACGGTACGTAATGTCTCTTTCTTATCAACAGTTTTGGAACTGTACAGTGAAATGGCTCGGAAACCGTTCGGAATAGGACACATGTACATATAAACTTTTTTGCTTAGAATGGCCGATACTGCAACCTCCCATAATATTAACGTTTCCTCCTGGGACAACCTGTAGAGTGATCATTGGACGTTATATAGTCTGAGCTGCCGACAACCTTCTCTTCCCTCCACCCCCCCCACCCAGAGAGAGACGAGAGAGAATATTATATCTGTGAGATAAAAACTTTTGGAATTACGCAGTTTCTCATTACTATAAAAACATATTTTCGAGTGTTGACATGTTTCATGAACGTTGGCTATGTATTGCATCACAGACGAACAAGCATTCTTTTGTTTCGGTGTATCGTGCCTATTTCGTGAGTACTAATAATATTTTTGTGGATATGTAAAGTGTGGTATACTATGTAAATGAGACGATTTACGGTTTATTATTTATGCGTGTCATTCATGGGAGGTGACGTTAGACGTCGGCCTCGACGCATCATTCGATAACATACAGGACATGAAAGGAATACGGGAGAACACGGGGAAGTTAATAGGACGAAAGTTTATATTACAAAGGAGGAGACTTCCTGCTAAATTCTCAACATAAATAAAATGACCGTGGTAAATAACGGGATGCGTTTTCATCAGCTGTGTTGGCCTAATGCATTCATATGTAGCCGCACAGTCTAATTTATCAGCTGTGAGTGTTAATGTGCATATTTCCGTCGGTTGTACGCTACCTGTATGTTGTTTATCATCTGTGACAGTCTTGCTGCTCTCCAGAATACTCGTACAGCGAATCAGAATTTATCTGTGCCTGTACTTGTTGCGGTTATGAACGTAACGCAGAAACAGTGCATATGTACAGGCTCTGTTATTGGGCCTGGCCTCTATACTGCGCATGAGATGTGCAGATACAGGCTCTGTTATTGGGCCTGGCCTCTATACTACGCATGAGAAGTGCAGATACAGGCTCTGTTATTGGGTCTGGCCTCTGTACTGCGCATTAGAAATGCAGATACACAGGCTCTGTTATTGGGCCTGGCCTCTATACTGCGCATGAGATGTGCAGATACAGGCTCTGTTATTGGGTCTGGCCTCTATACTGCGCATGAGAAATGCAGATACACAGGCTCTGTTATTGGGCCTGGCCTCTATACTGCGCATGAGATGTGCAGATACAGGCTCTGTTATTGGGCCTGGCCTCTATACTGCGCATGAGAAGTGCAGATACAGGCTCTGTTATTGGGCCTGGCCTCTATACTACGCATGAGATGTGCAGATACAGGCTCTGTTATTGGCTCTGGCCTCTATATTGCGCATGAGAAATGCAGATACACAGGCTCTGTTATTGGGCCTGGCCTCTATACTGCGCATGAGAAGTGCAGATACAGGCTCTGTTATTAGGCCTGGCCTCTATACTGCGCATGAGCAAATATGGCTAAATGTAGCGGGCTAGTGGCTGTCGGTGTATTATAGAAGGAGAGGGGATGACGCACTGTAGCTAAGGCTCTAGTAACCCATGCATACCTTACAATCCTTATCTGTCACTGAACTCGACCAGATCCACAGCGCATTCTGTTGAGAACGGCCAGGACTAACATCACGAACACTACTATAGAAAGAGCAGAAAGGTAAAGTTGTCCCTGTGTTTAATTAATTAAACACAACTCCATGAAGACGTATGGGGAAGTGGAGATCCTTGTACTCTTGACCTCTGCATTAATTGATGAGTGATCAGCTTCATACCCTGGCCGTTTTACCCCTGGGAAAGAACCTCTGGTACTCATTGAATATGAAGCTGGGTGGGCCCCAGAGCCGACATGAACGACGTGGAGAAAATAGAATTCTTGACCCTACCGAGGCTAGAACTCCGGCCCCTTGATCATCCAACCTGTAGCTCGTTGCTATTCCGGCCCCAGTATAGAGAGTTTCAACAACAACAACAACAACAAAAGTTTTATTAAACATCAAACTAGCGGCTACACAGCTGCCCTTAAATTGAAGTTATGAGTAAATTACTAGTAAAACCCGTTGTTCGTGTAAAAGTGTCGTAAAGTTGTCTTATCGATGGTTTCAATCTTTTTTTTTTTTCAAAACAGGTTGATCATAAAATGGTTCTGGCAGACCTGTTGTTAATTAAAGTTTGTAGACAGAACGTAAGTTACACTTATATGTGTTTGTTATAACATAACTTCCATGCATTGCTTTTGACATATGCTTCACATCGAGAGGTTTGTTCAGTTGGAGTTTGTATGGAACTAACACACGGCCCAACAGACAAACTTGACACATAAAAAGCCAACGCTGATGGGTGCAGGTTTAACCTTGTTCTGCATTTATTAGGAAGGTATTAGACGAGATATATATTTATAGTATTTTCTTCTGCGATATTAAGCCGTGTTGTATAAGCTCATTTCGGAGAAATATACTGTCTTCTTATCCAGGGCCGCAGAATGAGCCAAACGAAAAAGTTGATCTAGAGATAAGACTCTAGATCTGTACACGGGAGTTTCTTGTTTCGAATCTGAGAGTTTCTTTTGTTATTTTCTCAGGCCTTTCAATCATATTCTTGGATAATACGAGGGAGAGTCTCTATATAGGTGACAAATTGATATAAAAAGTAAAACATCTGACATTCCAACATGAAAAAATATTTCTCGACATATCCTCAACCAACATTGATACACTTGTTACTTCATAAGCAATATTCTTAAATTTATTTTTTGAAAAAGAAAAAGAAGCATATATACAAAATATTTGTAGTATATTCTTAGAGTTAAGTTAAGAGAGATTTTAACGGGCATAACGCTAATTATAATTAACTTCATTTTGAACTTTTAAACTGAAAATGGAGTGAAGTGTGCTTACTTTGCAGTATACAGAATTTTCATTTCAATTGATTTCATGTAGGAACTGACAAGACAGCAATGTTTTATGACCACGCAGTGAGATAGGATTTTGACTTACATCTGTTCCCACCGCGGCGGCCCGGGTTCGATCCCGGGGTCTGGTCAAGTGGGATTTGTGGTGGACAAAGTGGCGCTGGGGCAGGTTTTCTTCGAGTACTTCGGTTCCCCTGCCAATCTTCATTCCACCAATTGCTCCACAATCACCCTCACCTATCATCTGGGGCTGGTACAATAGGCCAGAAGTGGCCGCAGTACAAGGGACATAGTCCCACCCCACTAGCATTAGAAAAAATTACATCTGTTCTAAATACGTAGTCCGGGGTTCTACAGTAGCGTGAAGAGGTACAAAAGGTCGATACAAATGAGCATTTAATATCATACCCTGCACATATCTCCGGATCTGGGAACGTCTGAGAGAACCCTGATGGGTTTCCGGTTCCGGTTACGTCACTATCTCATCATGATACACGTCCGTCCATTCCGTTCACCGAACTTCACATAGAGAAACATGCAAATTAACCTTTCACCCGACATCAACAATTCCCAGCGCCATATTTTTCTCACGTGTTTACTTAAAGTAAGTTTATATAACGAGGGAAATGATATGCGAGCAACAACGTAAACTACAATAGACTTGGAAATTTTCATTGTCATGTCAAGTAGAGTTTTGCGCAAGCGCGTGCCTCATTCGCGAACGAAAATATCTGCAAAATGACATGGCTGTAACGTTGTGATGTGCTTAACGGTCGAAGGTTATGAACCTCAGCACAGACCGAGCAGGTTAGCTCATGCGGTAACGGCTCTGACGCGTATTCGGCGGATATCCGGTTCGAATCTCGCTTGTGGTATTCTGACTATGGTTTTTCTTCAATCCCTCCTTTCAAATTCCGGGATAGAACGTTAAATTATGCCACGACCGCTTCCTTCCTCATCCCTTCCAGTTCGTTATCCACCATCATGGAATCATTCGACGGTATATAATCTAAATTCCTGATGAAGTCAGTAAAATGCATGTAGAAGTACATGGTGCATATCTCCACCATATTGCTGCTCTGCCCTTATTTAAAATTGAAGTGGTGAGATGTGACACCGTTCAGTCGGTTAGAATTTACCGCCGTTTCGAAATAACGTCCTGACTCAATCTTTACGGTCGAAGAGAGATAAGGAAGCAACCAGCGAAGTAATGACCGAACAGAGCGCTCTATAGCTATTTGCGAGGTTAAGAATGCATGGAGTTACACCTCCACGGTCTCATCCGTCTTCCTAGCATCGCTGTTAATTAAGAACGACGACGATTTTGCTTTATACTTTGCGATAATAAACTGTCTCAAACTGCTGTCTGGCTTTTGGTTCGGGTGGCCTGAAGAAAACCCCTGAAAATCTGAAAATAACCGGTTATTCCCCGAGATCCGATCCCCATATATGACTGTTGAAAGCCTGGTGCTCTGAACCTACAGGGAGAAATGTAGGGGCATGTTAATAGGCGACGGCAGGGGAGGGGGTGGTGGGTGGAATGAAGTTTGTTCCCAAACTTACGGTTAAGCCCGTTAAGGAAATTTGTACTGATCTCCCTAGAGCAAAATTTCTAAAACTCTTGGCCTGCGGACTGCCAGTGGCCCACGAAACAATTTAAAGTGGTTCATTTTCATCTTGAAGGTAAATGTCTATTGTTTATGTGATTTCCATGTCGAAATCTGTATATTATTTTCATTGCTAAAGTTATTCGGGTCTAACTGTTGATTAAATTTAATTTTCACTCCATTAAAATTTTTCGTTTAATATTCGGGGCGGTCTGCCAGAAAAGATTCACTGAGCAAGTGGTCCATAGGACAACAGAGTATAAGAACTCGCCCCAAAATATTCTGAATAGAAGAATATTTTGTTATAATTTTTATTTTTATTTTAATATTTCGTATATATATTTTTTAATTTTTATTTTATTTTTCAAAAAAGTCAACTCAGTCTCATATCAAATGGTTGCCGGGGGCTCTTTCCCCGGAGGCAAGACGGCCAGGACGTGAAGCTGACCACTAACCTCCATCTCGTGCCGAGGTCAAGATTGGTGGAGCTATACTTCCACTCCCCCATACGTATTCATGACGTGATGCGTAGTTAATTAAGTACAGGGGCAACTTTACGTTTTTAACCTTTCTGAAAAATGTGCGACTGAGCCTGACTTGCCCCTCTCTGCCGGTCCCCATTCCTGGAAAGATAATTTTGAGTCTGGTGTAAATACAGAAAACCCTCGCTAATCCCGATTAATTGGGGGTGGGGGGCGGCAGATGTCATCCGGATTAATGAAGCAAAAGATAGCCATAACAGACAAAAATTTGAGAAATCAAATAAATGTAACATTTAATAATATAGGCAGGTAAAGGTAAAGCTGTCCCTGTGCTTAGCTAATTAAGCACTACATCATGAAGGCGTATGGAGGAGTGGATGTATAGATCCACGTTTTCTTGGCCTCGGCACTAGTTGGAGGTGAGTGGTCAGCTTCACGCTCCTGCCGCTTTATCTCTGGCGAAAGAGCTCCTGGTACCCATTGTATAGGAGATTGGGTGGACCCCAGAGCCAGTCAGGACGACGTGTAGAAGAAAAAAGTCTTGCCCCTACCTGGACTCGAACTCCGACGCCTCGATCTTACGGCCCGTAGGCAGTCGCTATACCGACTACAGGTAGTACCTATAAAAATAAATAAAAAACATCGTTGCAGCAATATCTTCCCGTGTCAGAAGCTGAAATCCAGAGTATCCTTGATCCAGCTGAAGCCAATCTTGGATATTTTCTTGCGTGGTTTCAGTCTCTCCAGCTGCCCTCAACAGTGTGAAAGTCCTCTTGCTCTATTCCCACTTGTTCCTAAATGTCACGTGTCTTTTAAAGTAGGTACTCAACTGAGAAGAGAAAATTTCATTTTTCATATTTCGATCCGGATTATCGAGGGTTTAATCTTGTTACATCACGTGAGACGAGAATCTTAGATTGGGAACTGTAATTAGGCGACTGTGGCTTTCTGTAAGGAACTGTTCGTGTGTTTGCCCAGAGGAACGAGAGAGAACACTGCATATCTCAGACTCGCAGTCGCTGTGCTACGTGTAGCGAAGTCAAGGCAGAACTCGCTTCTGTGGTCCGATAGACGTTTCTCTCCGTCCTGGAGCGTTCCGGGGTGAAGCTTTAGGTTTGCGGTGTGGTAAGGTTTCAACTTCTGTCGTTGGGTTTCCTCCTCGCTACAACTAGCAGTTACTAAATTATTATAACCTCGTTTCCTTCCTCGCGTTTTGAATTTTGCACATGGAATGGAGAACCAGTGAGTTAGTTACCGCAATTCGTCCCACGGATAATAAACTTCGCGTTGATTGTACTTTATCTTCTGACGTACACCTCGTCCTTCAGGGAGGCCACAGAATAGCTGCATCTAAGCATAACATGCTTATGGAATGGAAGTAAGAAATTAGCGACATTGTCATTGTCAAAGTATGCAGACAGTTGTACACTTGAGTGTGACACCGTATAGTTCGATAGATGTTCATAGACGTTTCGGAGGCGCTTACTGTTCTCTCCAATATTCAGAGCCGAAGGAGCAAGGAAAAAAATCACTGTTTTCTGTTCTCTTCTTGGTCGTTTCTTACATTATATGTCTAATATTGGAGGCAGTACGTTAATCCGAAACGTCGGTGAACTGGCAGACTACACGTGATCACGTACTAGGAAAATAAGAAGTACTCAACTTTCTGCTTCTTGGTATTTGCTTACATATCATATTTTCTACCCCAAAGATTTGAGGTAATGCTTTCTTCCGAAACGTCGGGTAGTCTTCTACGGGACTACACAGCATCATAAGGAAGCACATGTCACTTGCTCCTACCGTTTTCTTGTTTGACTTAATTCTTCAATTCTGAAGATGGAGGCGGTATGTTTCTCCGAAACATTATGTACACTATATTTCTGGGGATAACGAAGCTGGGGCGTCACCATTCACCTCCATCTAGTGCCTAAATAGTAAAGTAATGCCTCCACTTCCCCATACGTCTTCATGGCGTGGAGCTTAATTAATTAGTCATGGGGACAACTATACCTTTACCTTACGAGGAGTATATTGTAATTTCAGTAAAATTAAAACTGTGGAGTTTTGTATTTTGGTACTTTCAAATTTCCATTAGTTAATTATTAAACGCTTTTAGCTGTGCGCGTGGAAAGCAGAGACAGTGGAAATAAATTCCAGCCATAGACACGCTTACAGTTGTGGGATTGTTACTGAGTTATATTCAGATTCAAATGCATGAGACAAGAAAAACCAAGGACCTCACCAGTAACATTATAAAAAACGTCGGAATTTTGGTACTGGAATGGGGGTGAAAAAAAAAACAGAAGAAAATCTTTTCTACGTTCCACACAATCTCTCGCTTCGTTCTATATTTACTTTTGTTGTGTTGTTTTTTTTATCTTTCCGTTTCTATGCTGCTGACGGCTCAGATTCTCATAGTGTTTGGGGTATTCCCCGCTTGACACACACTTTAATAATTCCGCAAATGCTGCATCACAAACAAAATAAAAAGTCCCTACTCGTCTGTTCTCGCCTTTTGTTATTCATTTGTTCTTCCTTTCATGATGCCAATCTTCTTTTTCTTCCCCCATTCTTGTATAGGATCCTTAAAAGTACACAAAGTCAATAGAAAGGCACAACAAAGACCAATCTAAGAAACAATATTAAAATAAAGAAAATGAAAAGAAATTTCTGCTCTCAGAATTTCGTCTCCATTTTACATTTTCTTCTATTAACATGGCTTACGAAGTCTGTAGTATCGACTCGCAGTGCCTTGTGGTACAACGAAATGGAAGTTTTGCATCGAACTTGCGAAAATTTGTGCCTCTCAGTGACTGCGGAACAGCGTCCTTTTTTAGAACTTAATATCTCAGTTAATGAAGAGATTTCCCGCCTTTTAAGTCCATTGCAGTGTTCACAAGAGCTCGCCGCTGGTCCCTGTCCTGAGCCAGATTAATCTGGTTCATACATTAACTGATTTCACGAAACTGTTCTGTTCTAAACCAAATATAATCCACACTAATCCCATTTCTTTAAGGAACATTTTAATATTATCGCGTATATGAGCGACTATAGACGGGGTTTGGATTTGCAGAACGTAACTACACATAACTAGCGCTATCACTAATTCACACGCACTACAATTCACTACAGCACGCACTAAACATTCTCTGTCTGCTGTAGCTTCACCAGTGGACGTTCCCCTGCCTCCGAGCTCACGTCCTCGCAGGCTGGCGGCCATCTTTCTCCATTCTACTCTCCACACAACGCTCCTGGACTGCCCTCTCAAAGTCAAAGTCAAAGTCACATTGCGACTGAAGGTCATGGTATTTATTACTCTTTGACAGTTACGTTCTTGTTTTTGTAGGGCGCCCTCTCTGACGAGAGGACGGGTCTGCCTTTTGTATATGCTGCTGGTCCTTGGCAGCGCAGTCTTTCTCGGGTCCGAGTTCCTTGGAACTCGGGAATATATTCTACCGTCTCAGATTTGAGACTACCTTTTTCGTATCCCTTTCTTCGACACGGCCCCACAGAAAACTGTGTCACGTGCCAGACTGCGAGTTTATTTGGTCCGTTACCAGCACTGGGCGTGGCGCGGATGACATAGAAAACATAGCCTCATCTATTGTTGAGTGTTGGACCGTGTTTACGGAGCTGTTGCCTGGCAACACGTTGATGAAATCCGTTACAATATTTGATATGATGAATTTTCACGTCTACAACCGAGAAATTGAGATTGAAGTGAGGAACCATTGGGGGTTGTTAGAAAGGGAATTGTAGATATGGTGAAGGGGGGGTACATGACCAGCGCTAAAAAAACGGAAGCAGAGAATACGAAGAAAGAAAAAAAAGCAGAAACGAGAGAGGAAGCCGACGGGGGAAAAACGAGTGGGACATAGATGAATGCCCTCCAGAGATT